>NW_011934403.1:19746-53244 GCF_000733215.1 Auxenochlorella protothecoides
AGGGAAGGCGATGGGACACAGAGGGAAACACTGGACAGGTCCATTCCGCCAAGGAGAGACGCGGGAAGCGTGAGCCTCACGGGAACCAGGCCTAAGGGCGCCGACGGAGCACCTTGCTGCAGTCACAGCCACAGCCCATATGGCAGAGCACACCCCAGCCGCAGGGTGGGCCCAGGTCGGGCCCGCCCGGGCGCTGTGCTCACCTTCAGATCCTTGTTCAGGTGAAAGGCTGCGCGGGCGATCTGGGAAACGGCTGCCGCGTCCTGCAGGGTGGTCGGGACCACGCCGGGGGCGAGGAGCAGCACATCCCCCCGCCGCAACTGGAACGGGACGGCAGCGTTGTCCCGGGCCCAGCGCAGCACACTACGGTAGGCTACCAGAATGAGCCTCCTGTCTGTCATGCGACCATGCCCGGGAGGGGAACGAGACGCATGCAAAGGTCAGCGGGCAAGGCCGTCTCGGAATTCTCGTACTCTGCGCTCGAAACGGACCAGACGATCAAGATCCCGCACGATGTTAAACGTGTCGCGCGATCAGTTCCTGTCTCTGGATGAATTGTTCTGCCGACCGAAAAAAATCAGTTTGAAAAATATGACACGATAGCTTGGCATCCTCGGGCCTCGCAACTGCTTACCCACCCAAAACTGTCGCTTCCCTAGCCTTTGAAACACGCCGCTGCAGCTGGAACTCTCTAGCACGCAGTGTCATGTCCGTTGCCCCACGCAACCCTGGTGAGCAGAACGATCGTAGCATGTAACCGCCATCAAGTGATTGTTCAAGGCAGCCGTGATAGGCCCATATGCCCTCCTCGTCCCACCCACCCCCATCCGGCCCCGAAGACTTCACTGGCTACTGGAGGCTGGTGAAGACCGAGAATTTCAACAATTTCCTGAAGGATTTGGGTTTGCCATGGACTGTCCGCAAGGTACGGCTTCCACCCGAGTGTTGGGACTGAAACTTCGGTCGCTTGCTATGAGACAATGGCGGAGTGGGCCTTCCCCGCTGGATGCCTCGTGGAGCTGGCACACCCCTCGCATCAGACCACCTCCCATGCTCCCCTCCCAGGCTGCCCTCCGGTTTGGTAGCGCCTCCGTGGACCTCATCAGCCACACAGGCACGACCGTGAAGGTCACCTCCCTCTGCGCCAAGGGGTCGTGGACAAGGGAGTACGACACCGCAGCTGCCATCAAGCAACGCAACGCCCAGGGCGAGATGTGCGCGACCAATGCTCGCTGGGAAGGTACGCAGATACCTGGTATGGTCATGAAAGGCCCTCCTTGGCATGGAAGAGGGCTTCACTCGGGCCTCCTTGTTGAGCTATCTCCAGAGGACCAACATGCACCCCCTGCCCCGGCCCTGCCTTTGTCGCAGGCAGCGTCCTGGTGTCGACCATGGAGGGCTCGCCACTGGGCGTCGCAACCTCGGCCCGCTTCATGGCCGGGCCCACCATGGTGGTGAAGACGGCCGTCAGGCTTGCCTCCGGCCGCGACGCCATCATGTTCTGGATCTTTGACCGCATGCAGGTGGGGCGTTGGTTTTGGGGGTAGGGTGGGTGCAGTCGGGCGACGGGCATGGCTTGCGCGGTGTGCTGAACCTGTAAGCTCGCATGGAGGAGTAGCAGCAAGCCTGCAGACAGGGCATCGCCTGGGGCCGTCACAGCTGAGGGAGCCAGACCCTGTTCCCTGGCTGGATGTGCACCTGACAGGAACATGCGGGACATCGCAGTTCACCACAATCACCCTCACTCCAACCCCCGGCCAACCCAGGCCGTGGAGGAGAGAGTGAGCGGGCCGGGCGGCCGCCCGCTGCTGCTGCGCCAGCTGGCGGCAGACCACGCACACGTGGCGCGCGCCACGCGCCGCGACAACGCCTACCTCCAGGACGTGCTGCTGGACTGGGCGCGCTGGAGATCCCCCGCCGACGACTTCATCCAGGTGCCCGCGCCGGCCTACACCGCCGCGCGCCCCGGCGGTTCCGCGCGCACGCGCCGCGGCCGCGAGGGCGGCGCCACGTCGCCGCCCCCGCGCTCGCCCCGCTCGCTGGGCAAGAGCCCCAGCGACGCCTCGCTGACGGCGCTGGGCGCCGCGCAGGACGCCGCGCTCCGCGCGGTGGGGGCGCCCCCGAATGCGGGCGCCGCTGCCGCTGCCGCCGCTCGCCTTCGCCCGGGCTCCCGCTCCGGCAGCGGCCTGGCGCTCAGCGAGGCCGCCGGCGCCGAGCGTGGCGGCGCGGGGGCGCCCGCCGCGCCGGAGCCCTCCGTGTCTGGCTCGCTCGGCGCGGCGGCACACCCCGGCTCCGAGACCCTCAGCGCCGCCTCCCAGACGGCGGGAGGCGGCGCGGCCCCGGCGGCCCCCGCCGCGGGGCTGCCGCCGCTGGCCGGCGGGGAGCCGCTGCCCGCGCTGCGCACCGCGGCGCACCACGCCAAGTCGCTGTCCTCTGACTCGCGGCTGGGGGGCGCGCTGTCGGAGGGCGGGCACAGCACGCCGGTGCGAGGTCCCTCGCCGCGTCCCAGCGCCGCACACGAGCGCGCGGCGCGGGCGGGGCCGGCGATCCAGCAGCAGCTGGCGCACAAGCTGGTGGAGTTCTGCGAGGGGCGCGGCATCTCCTCCGTGGTGCCCCTCGCCTCGCCCGGCACGGCCGCGGAGCCGCAGCTCCTCGGGATGAGCCCAGAGCAGGTGGGCTTGATTTGCTTTGGATTCGGGGGTGAGGGGGGGACGGCGTGGGGCTGGGGGGGGGACCATGGACGCCGCCGCTCCGCGCAGTGACTGGTCGATGTGGTTCAGATGGCGGTGCGTGCCTTGAAGGATCCAGATTGCCGCTTCACTCAATGAGCAAGGCTTGACCCTCTCGTACACAGACATGAAAACACACACTTGCCTCACCCCCTGCCAGGCCGAGGAGACCGCGGCAAAGATGAGCGAGCTGGAGGCGGACATGCTGCTGGCGCGGCAGGGGGCGCCGCGCGGCTGGGCCTGCTGCGGCCTCATCATCACGCGGCGCAGCACCCAGATCCCCGACCACCTCCGCGTCTGGGAGATGAACCTGGCGGCCTGAGCGCCTGGGCGCAGCACGGCGGCGGGCGCCGTGCCGCGCCCCACTGCCCCGAGTCTGTCCGAGTCCCAGCACCGTTGATGCGTTCAAAACCGCGAACTGCGCCGCCCATGGCGGCTGTGAGAGATCACTGTTGACTGAGGATATCATGAAGGAGGGTGCCTTCTTGTCTCTTTGCCCAGGCTGAACTGACTCCCTGCCACCCAACGCCAACCAGTCGGACAGCAAGGGCTCAGGGCTGTTCTTACAAGTGGGTTTGCAAGCGCCATTGATGCAGGCCATTCAAGCAGACGCCGTCCGTCGCTGGGAGACGCCGTAGTTGTACACTCGCGCCATGGACACCTGTAGGGCGGCGTGCATTGCGTCTCCCGAGGCCACTGATCCGAGTCGTCTGGCACAATGACGTCAGCAGCGGGCACATGGGCCTCCCTGGACCACAGTGCCCCAGCCCACCTCACGACACGCACTGACCTCTGTGGTGGTGATCTGGTCCTTGATGTAGTCATGCTCCTCCTGGACAATGCTCAACTGGCGGCTGCACCCCGCCAGCTGCGTCTCCTGGCAGTGCAGTATGGGGTAGCACAGGCGGCGGCTGAGTGTAGGACGCAAGTGCAGCCCCTGTTCCGGATCCGCTCAGACAATCTAACCTCGACGCAGAGCATAACTCAGGCAACTCCATGCCGCGCGCCTGCGCCCGGCCTCACCAGGAGCTGCTGCGCGTCTGGCAGCGAGTACTCCAGCATGACGCCTGCTCCCAGCCACAGGTTCACCGCCTCCACATTCGCCAGCCGCGCCTTGGCAAATACCTGGTCGGACAGCGCAAAGTCCAGCACCGCCTGCGATTCAAGTAGTAATGGGGCGCACCGAATGTACCCATCAGTCATGGCCAGGGGTTGAGGCATGCCCGGCAATGCTGGCAATGCCATTGTACCACAGGGCAACATGTTCCTCACTCCATTCAGAGAGTGTCCTGGTATGTGGATGCCAGGCAGGGGTCCCAGCGCAACCATGGGCCTCCCCGCCAAGCCCACTCGACCTAAATACCCACCACCAACCCCACCGCACACCTCTGTTCCCTCTTCCTTTTGAGCGGCCAGCAGCTTGACGCTGGCCAGGCATTTCTCGATCTCTGGTTGCTTAAATGCCAGACGCTGCTTCCGCTGCACAATCTCCTGCTCGATGTACTTGTACTTTTGGTGGGCCCCCCGCAGCTCATTCAATGCATCATCGACTGATGCACCTGTGGTGGGGACGGCAAATGAGTCGCGTCACAAGGTTATTTCATCTTTGCATGAGATGAAAAATTGATGGTGTGTCGTGTTGCTTGCATACTAGGCGCACAGACCTTGGAGGTGTTCACTGACATCCTCGATGAAGGAGGCTTTGGGTACCAGCTCGGGGAGTGACGCTCCGGATGTCGATGTCTCCGCCATACCAATCAAGTTTTCCAAGATCAGGCAGTAAGTATATGTATTGAAGGGTGTTGGCAACCGCGAGTTGACCGTGCCTCACCCTGTTACCAATGAGACACGATCTTTAACTTCTGACCGTGAGTATTTAATGCTCTCTCAAAACACACAGCTGATCTCTAATATTCACTGCCGTTGGACACCTGAATCGCTCCTCGCTGGACTCCTTTTGGTTCCAAATCAGGGGTGCTGGGTGATTGGTTCCCGCCTGCGCGCGCTACCCACCAGAGAGTGATCCAAGCTGGATGAAGCATCATGCGACTCTCACCATGATACTCATCGACTGGAAGATCGCAAACCCCTTTATCCAAAATTACCATTGGTTGCATATAGAGAGCGATCGGATGGTGCTCGCTCTGCCCCTGGTGTTCAGTTGTGTGCACACTTCCCAGTCCTGCCGACACGGTGTCCAGGCATTCCGCTCACTGCGTCCCTTCGCGGCCACGCCGGCATCCTTAGCAAATTCAAAATTCAGTTCCGTTCTTAACCCTCGGAATGTCAGGTGCGCTGCGGGGTGCGACCCTGCCTGGCATAGTTTTTGGCATAGATCTTGGCAACTCCAAGCCTCCACCGCCGCCCTCCCCCTCAGAACACCCGGGATCCCCGTGCTGAGACTTAGGCCGGGCAGGAGCGGCCTCGTTCGTGCTGCCTGGGGGGCAGATGTCGAGTTCCATCCCGCCAAGGTCACGAGCAACAAGGAGGAAGCACTGAAGGTAGTTGGCTTGGAAGACTGGAATGGTGTGCGTGCAAGCCTGCGTGTGCGACTGGGAATTCCTCTAGACATCATTTACAGCTCTGCTGGCTGCAAAACCTCCCGCCCCTCCATTCCACGCTCGCAGCAACACAGGCTGGTCATTGAAGTGGGCAAGCTGGCGGCCGAGTACTCTACACCGGGGCAGTTTGTGCAGGCCAAGCGCCGGGCCGAGGACAAGGCTGGCTTCTTCGCCATCGCCTCCCCGCCGGATCTGGATTCGGGGCGCCTGGAGCTCCTGCTGAAGGCCTCGGGCGCGACTGCCGAGGATCTGTGCGCCTTGAAACCGGGTGCGGGGTTGTGGAGACTGGTGCCATTCCTACATGCGCCCAGGCACGGCAGACTCTTTGCAGGTGCGGGCGTTTGAGACTGGAGTGGGAGCCCGCCTGTTTGATCCTGATCAACCCCCCTTCCCTTGCTTTCCTCCCACAGGCGAGGAGGTTCTGGTGAGCAAGCCCATGGGCAAGGGCTTCCGGATTGACACCATCCCAGTGGAGCAGTACCCATCGATCCTGCTCTTTGCCACGGGATCAGGTGGGGGAGTACTCCTGTGTGAGGTGCCCTTGGTGTGCATTGTGCAGCCCTCAGCCCGGCAGGAGCAGGCTGGTCCAGCATGCATGGGACCGCAGCACAGCCCTGGCTGCCAGATCCACCCGGTGTCCCATGCCAGCCACAGCCGTGGACCCCCGCTCACCCTCCCGTGCATCACCCCCTCCACCCAGGCATCTCCCCCATCAAGGCGCTCATAGAGTCGGGGGCGCTGGCCGGCCGGAGGAGTGTCCGGCTGTACTACGGGACGCGCACTCCCGAGCACATGGCCTTTGCCCAGAGCATCGAGGCCTGGAGCAGCGAGCACGGCGTCACCGTGCTCCCCGTCTTCTCCTCCTCCTCCGACGGCTACGTGCAGGATGCCTTTGCCAGGGTGAGCGGTGAGAGGAGTGGCCAGGGGGCTTGCTGGGCGGCAGGCGGACGGACGTGAATGGTCGTAGGCCTGGAGTCGGGGTGGCCTGGATGATTTGGTTCTGTGTACGCAGATCTTGTACAATGCCCTTCATGCCATCGTTAAACACCCCCTCTCCTCATCAAGGACGAGAATGTGGACCCAAACAGCTCTGGCGGCACCGCCGCTGTCCTGTGCGGGCAAAAGGAGATGACCGTGGAACTGACGGCGCTGCTGAAGGAGCGGGGCGTGGACGCCATCCTGCTCAACTTCTGATGCCACCTGCGTTCTATGATGGGCGCTGTTCTCAGCCTGAGGTGACTGCTCCAGCGGGTGTACAACCGACCAAGAACATTGCTACAAGCAGGTGCACCGCGTTCGAGCGGATGCAGGGAGCGGCGCAGGGGTGGTCGGGCCAGGACCATGGAAACCCTGGCCGGCGCAGCATGGGTTGAGGAAGGGCGGATGCAAGCATCCATGCCCCCGCCGTCACCCAGTGGTGTGCGGCCATCGCGCAGACCCCCGCCCCACGACGCCAGCCTCCTTGCGCGCCTCGATCCAGGCCCCGTACAGCGCCCCCTTGCCCTGGTCCTCGCTGTAGTTGAACTCCACCTCGCCCACCACCACCGTGTCCCCCGGCTTGACCCCGGCCCTGACCAGGGCCGCCTCCACGCCCGCGGCCTTGAGCACGCCCTGGAAGCGCGCCGCGGCCTCAAAGTAGGACCAGTCGGTCATCTGCGCGAAGCGCTCCAGCGCCTCGCCGCTGACATACCAGGTGCGCGGACCCGCCAGGTCGGAGCTGATGGAGAAGTCGCTGAGGCGCGCGGTGTTGACCGCCGCGGGCGGCGGCGCCAGCGCCACGACCTCCGGCTCGAGAGTGGCGTCGGCGCCCGGGCGGAGCGGGGTCGCGGCCGGACCCGCGGCTCCCGCCCCGGCGACGTTCCAGCCCCAGCCGTCGGCACGGGGGCCGGTGCGGTCGGGCCGAACCTCCCCCGGCTCCTCCCAGCTCCCCGAAGCCCCTGCGCCATCCAGCAGGCGGCGCACGCGGCGGACCAGTGCGGGCACCCCCGTCCCCGCCGCCGCCGAGACGGCCAGGACGTCCTCGTCGGCCAGGCCGTGCTCCTCGCACAACGCCGCGCGCACGTCGGGCCAGTAATCGGAGGAGGCGGGCGTGTCCATCTTGTTGTAGGCCAGCACGAAGGGCTTGGCCGCCAGGCCGGGGTCAAACAGCTCCAGCTCGCGGCGCACGGCCAGGAAGTCGGCGCAGGGGTCGGGGCCGGAGCCGTCGACGACGTGGACCAGCACCGAGCAGCGGCGGCAGTGGCGCAGGAACTCGTGGCCGAGGCCCGTGCCCGCGTGCGCGCCCTCCACCAGCCCCGGCACGTCTGTGTGTGTTTGGTGGTGGGCGGATCAGTGGGTGGGTCGAGAAGGAGGGAGGGGGCGGGGCGGGGGGGAATGTGCGATGGGATGGTAAAATGGAAAGGTACCGAGCAAGGACACAGCCTGGTAATACTGACAGCCCAAGCATGACACGTTCCCATCCACAGGCCCCACCTGCAAACACGGTGCTCCTGCCGTCCATGCCGCAGACACCGAGGTTGGGCGTCAGGGTGGTGAAGGGGTAGTCGGCCACCTTGGGCCGGGCCGCGCTGAGCACCCGCAGCAGCGTGGACTTGCCCGCATTGGGTGCGCCGATGATGCCGGCGTCCGCCACCAGCTGCATCTCCAGCCTCAGCCACGTCTCTGAGCGAGAGCGAGGAGGAATCGGGGGTTAGATGGGGGGTTGACAACAAGCTAGCCGGAGCGAGGGAGGGGGTGCTGCGACATCCAAGGCGTGGGGGGGATCGGGCTTGCCATAGTGACCGCAGCCTGGCCTGCGCCACAACGGGCACAGGGGAAAACACGTGGGGAACATGTGGGCCCTGCAAAATTCCGATCCCGTTCCCCCTGCTCCGCGCTTTCCTCACCCTGTCCCCGCTCCCCGTGCTCCGCCAAGGCTGGCGCGGTATTCCTTGCGGTCTTAAAGGCCAGGTTTCCCCGCCCGCCTTTTCCTCCCCGGGCGATGAGCACGCGCTGACCTGGCGCCAGCACCTCGCCAAGGGGGGGGTCCCCCGCAGCGGCATCCCGGGCCCACACCACGGTGCCGGGGGGGACGGAGACCGAGATGTCCTTGCCCCCCTGGCCATGCATGTCAGAGCCCTGGCCGGGCTCCCCATGCTCCGCCCTGCACGGTGAGGAGGATGGGAGGGTGGGAGGGTAAGGGGCTGAGGGGCTGATAGACTCATTAACAGCAGAGCATCCTGGGAGACAAGTCCATACCAAGCGAGGGCCAGGTGGCATGCAGCCCATGGTATGGGTGCTCATGAGGAAGCTGATGGTCAGGCGAGACAGCTGTAGCCGACCTTTCCTTACGTCATTCGCTTCCACCCCCCCACCCCATGCCCACCTGAAGTGCACCGAGCGCCGGAAGGAGAGCAGGGAATTTTGCGAGGCGTCCCCCACGAGGTAAACGTCGCCCCCCTTGCCCCCATTCCCGCCCGAGGGGCCCCCGCGCGGAACGAACTTCTCGCGCCTAAAGGCGACGCAGCCGCGGCCACCCGTGCCCCCCGCCACCATGATGGTAGCGGTGTCAAAGCATCGGACCTCTGCCGGCAGGCGCTTGGTAGGGAAGGATGAGGATTCAGGGAGGTCAAAATCTGCTGCATCAACGTCCCCATCGTCTTCTTCCCAGTCGTCGTCGCTCAGAGCCTGGAGGACCTCCAGGCTGGTAGAGGTCTGGAGCGGACGTTGCTTGATTGCATGCCGGGCCTATGCATGAAACAGGGGGGTGCGCCGTGAGATGAAGAAACTCTGGAGTCGAGGACAACAGACGCTTCAGCAACCATGTGTTTTGCTTACCACGCTGGGCGTGCATCTTCTGCAGGTATACCGTGGTAGCCGCTGGGTGAAGGCTGGGGACGACACTCGTTGCCAACATCTACCGCTGCTCGAGCTTAGAGGCGCGCTAGCGTGCTGCATGCTGCTGGCGCTCCATAAACTCATTTCACAGAAACTTCAATTCGCCATCCCGCAACAGGACCTCAAGCAGTAGTGGCTTGCTGAGCTGAACAGGGCACTTGCTCTGTGAACTCCAGTTGCTCACGGTCTAATATGCAACCTCGGCCGACGGGGCGGGACCTTTTAGAGATTACGGGAATGGCGGAAGTATGCTTCAAATATCTTTCTGGTATGCTGTGTTTTTCTTTCCATGCTCAAACTACACAAGGACTTTGTTTTCCGCGCGCGCCTTATCCCTCGCATGGCGATTTCGGTCCGGGCATGCACAGCATGTCACGAGAGTTGCTGGCCCTCGAAGACCAGGAGTCGCAAGAGCGACGTCATTCTTTCAATTGATGCTGGGCACTGGAGTGGTCAGAGTCATTCTCGCAACCATACCATAACACTTGCACATGCCGATGGCTGCCATGGCCGTCAACTGCCAGTCGTCGCGGTGCCAGCCGGGTCTGGTACCCATCACCCACGTTGCACCCAAGATGGCCTCGCGCCAGACACTTGCGCGGCAATGTGGGACCCAAACGCGCTCGATATTATATAATGGCCTTACCTCGTTTGCTAGGGCCTCATGCAAATCTTTGGTCGGCAAGGGAGCAGCATTTGTCACCAGTCGCGCCCCGACGTCAGACCAACAAGGACTGCATGCCATCGTGGTGGGTGGAGGGGTGATGGGCCTGTTTGCCGCTCAAGCCCTCCTATATACCTTCGACCGCGTCACTTTGGTTGAACGCAATGACCCTCTGCGGGCCACCGTGGCAAGCGAAAGCTGGGAGGAGGTGAGTTGGTCATGCATGACTAATCTGCGTTTATGTGACAGCCCAGGGCTTGACACCGGTCTTGACTGTCTAATGGAGAAACACATCGACTAGGCGGTAATGTAAGCCTACGGTCTCCGATTCCAGACATCGAATAGAAGGTCTGGAGTACCTCAAATCAATCAGCCGCACAATTTCCTTGTGGGTGGAGTCATGGCCATGGAGGAACTCATGCCCGGCTGCAGGCAGCAGGTAGTGTAGCTGACGCTGTGGTTGCACATGCCTGGAGGCATACAGAACGAGATGGTCGTACATTCAAACATGAGAGGTCAGCTACAATGCCTCTGAGCCTTCTACAAACTCATTGCACAGCTGCTTGCAAGGGGCGCTTTGGAGTTGGATCTTGGAAAGGACGTCGCATACCATGACTATGGTGGCCTCTTCCCGCGTTACGTGTCTGGACTGAAGGTATCAAGTCTGTCTTCAGATCAACGTACATCTTGCAAGCTGTTGTCAGCTCGAAACATCTGGACGGTAGCTTGCAGTGTCTCTTAAAATCCATGTGTTGCTTTGAGCTCTAAATCTTCTCGAGCGCCCGGCAGTCCCAGTGGAGACCTTTCCATGCCGCTCACACCTTCATGCCTTCTCTACAATGCCCAGGGGCTGGGGGTGTCTCGCCGCCTGCTGGAGGAGGAGCTGTATGCCTACCTCCTCAACACAGGAGGGAAACGTCTTTGCCTCATTCCCCGAACGATGGTCACTGGCCTTGCATGGGATGCAAACCATCAGACAGTCGTGGGTGAGTTGGCAGGGGTTGTTATCCGCTGCACCTAAGCTGATTCAGGGTGATGTGTTGGCATGATGTTCTGACAGTCACGGAGGCTTGTCAGGGACACCGTCAATCACCTTACTGCGTCCGCTCGGCCTCACCTACCCAGGCATTCACTGTGGAGACGGGAGTCAACTGGGGGCAGACCTTGTCGTGGAGGCGAGTGGGCGCCGCTCCTCCCTGCCTGAGTGGCTGGCGGAGAAGGGGTGGGCCCCCCCTCCCGAGCGCAGGGTGCTTGCCAAGGTGGTCGCCGCCAGTCTGACAGTGTCATGGCCGGAAGACTGGGACTGCCACAAGGTGAGGGTGCGTGGGAAGCAAGGAATTATCAGGGAATGCCAGTCATCAGAAAGGAGCTGTGTGCAAGGTTCTGCTTGGGCACCTGCGGCTTATGTTGAGCGTGGAAAGTGATTCTCGCAAAATACCCAGCAAACTCCGCCATCCAACATCGACCTCCCGGCCATGCCTCCCCTCCCCACCTCTCCCGGCCCAGGCATTCTCGCTGTACATATGCAAGACCCAGCCGCACGGAAAACGAGGCGGGGTGCTGCTGCCCATCGAGGGTCGAGCCTGGCAATTAACCCTGGCAGAGTTGGGAGGGACGCGGGCGCCGTGCACATGGGAGGGGGTACTGGAAGCCGCAAAGCAGCTGCCCGACCCCACCATGCACTCTGTGCTGCAGCGCTGCAAGCCCCTCACCCCCGGTGAGCCCATGCTAGCTGTTTGGAAGGGAAAGTGGATACTTGATCCGTGGAAGCCAGGAGATGCGGCTGCGCTACCGCCCAGGCTTGCGTGCCTCCAAGAAGACCAACCAAAGTCTTTGGCCCACCTCTTCTCGCTGCCTCCCTGCCTGCCACATGCGCAGTGAACAATTACGGAGGCTGGCCAAACATCCGGCGCTGCTATGACCTGTGCCCCCTGCCCCGGGGCCTGCTGGTGGTAGGGGATGCGGTGCAGGGCCTGAACCCCGTGTATGGACAGGTGAGCGGCTGGCATGCTCATGTGCCTGAGTGCAGGGCAACAGCGGGGCCACGTAGTTGTGTGCATGCCACGCCTTGCTGCAGTGTCCCCTTGCTTTTCAGCCAGACGAAACCACGGTCTCAGATTGGGCAACCCCGCAACTTCTCGATACTCTCCATCTCCCAGGGCATGACTGTGGCTGCACAGACGGCCCTCCTCCTCCGCCGGCAGCTGACAGAGGCGCTGGCCGGCGCCCGCGACCTGCCAGCACGACGCCACAGGCTGGCCGGCCTGTCTGGCCAGGCATTTCAGCGAGCTCTGGCGACCGATGTCCTGGAGCCGGCCTGGGCGCTTGCCGCCGGCACGGACCTCAGGTTGAAGGGTTTGGGTTTAGCTGTGTTGACTCCCTGCCCTGGACCCAGGATTCTTTGTGTATGGCTGGCCATTCACTGCCGCACGGCAGGAGCTGGGGTCTAGAGCGCAGGAATGACCCCCCCTCTCCCACACTCACCCGCCCACAAACCCCACCTGGATCATCCCAGGTACCCCATGACCACGGTGAGCGGCCCCGGCGCGCGCCGCCTCCCCGCCTCCCTCACCGCCACGCTCGACTGCCTGGCGCGGGTGGCGCAGCGCGACGCGCGGATCTATGGCCTGGTCCTGGCGGTGGCGCATCTGGCGGCCCCATCCCGTGTCCTGCTGGTGCCGCGGGTGCTCTTCAACCTGGCCTGGCAGCTGCTCAAAGAGGCCCTGGCCAGGGCCAGCAGGAGGCTGCTGGGGACCGGTGCTGGAGGGCGTGGCGGGGAGGAGCAAGAAGGGCTGGTAACCGTGGCAGCAACTTAACGCTCTCATCAATAGGCGGTGCAATTCCTTGGTGGGCCGGGGCAGTTATTTTCTCGTGAGGCTTAAGCTCCTGCACACGATGTGCCTGCAGTCCGGCCATTGCCAACACCCTAGGGAGATTGACGCTGCCTGAGGCCATGCCGTCTCTTTCTTACAGCTGGCTCCGACCACCACTTTCATCTCTTCTGGGGTCTTCCCTCTCATCCCACTGCGACAGGGAATGTGATCCGCATGTAAAATATCTCTCTGCAGTTTCACCTGGATCATGACCCCTTGTAGTCCTTCACTCATCGGGCCCAGGATGACCCTGGTGCCTCGTGGGACACTGGATATCAGGGTGTGGTAACAGAGGAGGATATTGCCTAGGAAGCAGAGTCGCCCCGTACTCTGTGCAGCACAGACATTGCAACTCCAGGCCAATGAAGCAACGACACCAAGCTCTGGCCTGCCGGCTTCTGCGCATGGGGCAGCTGCCCTCTTGAGCTCTGAGCCGGATTCGAGGCCGCGAGGGTTCCCTTGTCCCTGGGAGAGACAGCGTTCGGGCATCCACATCAGAGACAGCATGCTGCTGGAAGTCGGCTTCAGTCCTGGATCAGGGCTTGGTCCCATGGCTGTCCTTGCTGCCTCCTGGATGACCGTGGGACTGTCATCCTGTTCTCTCGCAGTGGTCTGCATCAGGCCCGGGACGGCCTGCTGGGTGGACTGAGCGGTCCGGGGCCCAGCCTGCCTCTTTCCGTAGGGGACAAGAGGCCCGCCGGCAGCAGGAGGGAGACGGTGGGCGTAAGGAAGGAGTCGTCAGCGCCATCCTGCGGCAGCGACCCAATGCTCTGCCCGGTTGTGCAGCCCTATGGACAGACAGCAAGTGGGCCAGGACTGGCTTGAGTTTTGTTTGGATGAGATGGGGACCGCGCCTGACCAAGCACGGGGGCAAGTGCCAGAAGGATTGCCTTTCCGAATCCAAGCATCCTCCACCCCTCGCACGCACCACAGAGCGGACAGACGGCGTGGTGGCCCTGCTGGAACCCAGCCACTCCAGGATCCCATCCAACTCCAGGTCGGGGGTGGATGGGGTGGGGCGCTGGACCCCGTCGAGCATGGGCGCGGCACCACCACCCGCGCCGGCGGGCGTGCAGAACGGCGGCTGCGGCGGTGGCTTGCGCCTGCATGGGGAGACGGGCCCAGGGTGGCCCCCCGCCTGCTCCTCCCTCCAGGCCATGCTGCGAGTGACGAGGCCCGACCCACGCATCGGCAGGGGCGGGTGGGTTGTGGACACCACGGGCTCTGGGGAGGGCAGGGCCCCAGGGTCCAGGGGCCGACGCGGGCGGGCGGCGCCGGGGCCCGCCTCGGCCAGCCCTGGGGGTGCCCCCTGGCGCACGTGCCGCCGTGATCTCTTGCTTCGCCCGGAGTCTGGCGGCAGGGCGGGGGGACCGGGGCAAAACCCCTGCTCCACCATGTAGCGCTTGAGTAGGGTGTCCCGCCCGCCGGGGGCACTGCACGGCTTCCGGCGCAGGGTGGCATTCCAGTGGTTCTTCACCGCGTTCTCCGTGCGCCCGGGGATGCGCTTGGCGATGTCGGCCCAGCGGTTGCCCACCGTGCGGTGGCAGTCCACAAAGCGCAGCTCCTCCTCCTCCCGCCAGGCCCCGCGCCGGATGTTGGGGCGCAGGTGGTTGGCCCACCGTTCGCGGCACTGCTTCCCGGTCCGACCCTCGAAGGCGCGGGCGATGGTGGACCAGGGGCCCTCGCCGTGCGCCTGAACCAGCCTGCGCAGCGGGAGTGATGCATTCAGGGTCGGATGGTGGGAAGGCATGGTACATAAGTGGTGCAGGACTGTGAGGGAGTGTTCACCAAATGATAGACTCCCTTTCAGGACTCCCAGTCTTCTGGCGATGCACACTCCCACGACCTCCCTGTGGTCTCCCGGTCAAATCCCAATTTGGAAACCCGGGTGTCGCCCCCGCCGTCACCGTCTCCCAGGCATCAAGGGACGGAGTTTGACCCACACTCACTGCATCAGTCGAGAATCGTCGCTGGGGCCCCAAGTCCCTTTGGGTCGGGCCGCGATCCTTTGTTCTGCACCACCATGGTACCTCAGCATGTAAATTCAATTGGCAGAGTAGCCTCCTGTCTGGCAAAACCTCGCGTTCCTCACCGGTCATGGCGCGTCCCCTAGCCAGCTTCCGGTCGTGAAGGTAAACGTCCGGTCGTCGATCACTTTGACCTCATGCCTGCATCACTGAAGTCAGATGAGCCTCAACCATGTCAATAATCCTTTTGGATGTATCGGCTCGGGCATGAGCGTGGCATCGGAGAGCTCTCGATCGGTGTGACTGCCGGTTCGGTCGAGTCGACGGGTGGCCAAACGATCTGGCAATCAAGACACTCATGCATCGCTAGACTGAGCGGATAGAAAAATCATTTATTGTTTGAAATCACAGCATGTGCTCGTGTGTGAGGGCGTCCACGACATGCTCTCGCATGGACCTGACCCATGGCGGTCGAATTTCCCACGTGGGGTCCGGCCAAGGCGCGAAGTCCATTATGGACAGGCCTGCTCAGCCTTTACAATAGGCTTGATCCCTCAAGGAGGTGTTGATAAGTGGAGGATTAACATATCAACCAGACCAGCATGCCGCTGGGAAGTCGCACCGATTGCGGCGATGCCCGATTCTGCGGCGTGGAAGTGGCCTTTGCATGCGACATAGTCGACACGCTGCAGGTGGGCAGGAACGATCCGATGGCAGATTCGGGGAGGATCTTAGGCACTTGCTGAAGGGTGCCCCGTATACGCTTGCCCTGGAGGACGCCTCCCGTCGTAATACCCCGGAGCCCAAGAACGCAGCCGTACTGCACCTCCCACCATGCAGCGCTCGCTGCTCTGCGGCTTCGACTTTGTCCTGGCCCCCCTGGTGCATCCCCGGTTCCGAAGAGGTCCAGACTACCCCGGTGCCTTCACGCGCTCCGACCTCCTCCTCACGGCCAGCCAATGGAGCGGGCAGGTGGTGGGCAGCACGAGCCCCTGGATCAACCCCGACGCGCCCCAGGACACCGCCCTGCGCTCCCAGAGCGAGGCTGCCCTGCGCCAGGAGCTGCACTGGGCGGCCCACCTGTCCCTGCAGGCCTGCATCCTGCCAGGGGCTGGAGGCCCCAACCAGGCCCGCATCCTGAACCAGGCCCTGCTCACCCTGACGGGCATGGCCCTCTGGGTCAGGGTCAGGCTGGGTGGGCCCGAGGACGCGTGGGAGGAGTGGAACACTCTCCGCTTTGCCTGCGCCCACAGCACCCGACTGGGGGCTGTGCTGGAAGTGGGGGCGCAGCTGCCGTCGGAAGCCAGCCTGGCCAGATGGAGCGGGGAGAACGTCAAGTGAGGCTTGTCTTCCGGCAGTGGGTTTTTGGAGGGACAGGTCTCGGGAATGTGACAGGGTGCAGGGATGGCAGGGGATGAAGGGTCCCGCTCTTCACACCTGGCTGCAGGGGCCGGTGTTTGGTGCGATGGTATCGGGGCTGTAAGTAGCAGGCCGGACAATGCGAGTTGCTCAGCCGCCCCGGCCTGCCTGCCTGGGGTATAACAGAAACGTGAGGGCCTGGGTGCTCACCCCTTTCCCCATCACTGTTGCAGGGCAATCGTCGTGCCTACACACGCTTTCACCACCAACAAGCGTGGGTACCCTGTGCTGCCCAAGAAGCATCAGGCCTTCCTCACATCCATGCTCAAGCTGGGGGTGCAGGTGGGGTTTTTGGGTGAACATTCCCGGCCAAGGGTGTGCTGCGCCTGGCTCCCTCAAGGCCAGGCCACTGCAGTCACATGCAGGCGCACAGCATGCCTCCCACTGCTCCCAACAGGTCGTGCTGCGAGGTGCCCCCCGCCATACGCCCCCGGGAGGCGATGAATCTGATGCTGGCTTGAAGCTTCCCAGCAACCCACTGCGGCCATACTGGGAGTACCTGTCCTTCCTGTTCAGGAAGGGGGAAATAGCAGCTGAGCAGCAGCCTGCAGAGCTGGCGTACCGCGACTTCCTCCAAGTAGGAGGGATGCATATGGTGTGCGGGGCTCAGCCAAGGGGCTGTGCCCCACCCATGAGCTCCACTCATGCACACGAATCCCCCTTGCTTCCCCGGAATCTGCTCAGGGTGTGCAGACTGGCAGGTCCATGGTGGCACTCCACCACTCAAAACGCATCTTCCCTTCACTGCTTCCTGGCTGCAGTCTCCACTGCAGCCGCTGCAGGACAACCTGGAGAGCCAGACATATGAGGTGTTCGAGCGGGATGCCACCAAGTACAACACCTACGAGGAAGCTGTGTATTGTGCGCTCCTAGACCGAGTGCCAGCAGGGAGTGAGGAGGGCACCGCCACGGTGAGTGCACAGATGAAACACAGGGGTCGAGAGGGGCATGGAAGTGGGTGGCCGCTGCACTTCAGCCTGGCGAGCCCGGCCGCTGAGGGCCTATCTTCGAGTGCACAGATTGACGCACGTGCGTGTCTCGCCCTCCCAGGTTGTGATGGTGGTGGGAGCCGGGCGCGGACCCATCGTGGCGGCGTGCCTGGCTGCGGCGCAGCGTGCAAAGCGTGCCGTGCGTATGTATGCCGTGGAGAAAAACCCCAACGCCATCGTCACCCTGAGCCACAGAGTCGAAACAGAGTGCGGCGGGATGGGATGTGGGGGGACTGACATGGGGTCATGCACAGGGATAGGGCACCTGGCCTGCTCAAAGCCGCTCGGAGCCACTGTCAGGAAAGTGCACACTCATCTCTGGCTCTGCATCATTTGCCTGCTTCAGCGCTCGGAAGATTCATTATTCCTTCCAACATACCCAAGTATTGCTCACCTAGCTTGCCAATGCCGACGTTGAGAAGCCTCAGCGAGCTTTCTCACACCATACCCTTTGTCCACCCCAGATGGCAGGGCAAGGTGACCCTCGTCCCGGCAGACATGCGGGAGTGGCAGGCGTCCGAGCCGGCTGACATCCTTGTCAGCGAGCTGCTGGGCTCCTTTGGCGACAACGAGCTGTCGCCAGAGTGCCTGGACGGTGCCATGCGCTTCCTGAAACCAGGCGGAATCTCCATCCCCAGCTCCTACACCTCCTTTCTCCACCCGGTCACCACCCACAAGCTGTGGACTGATGTTGCGGTGAGGCATGTCTTCTGTTTGGCAGTCGTACACCTGCAGGGCAACAGGGCTGCCTTGAGATTTTAATGATCTTGTGGACCATCTGTCCCAGATGGGGATTCACAGCTCCGCAGACTGGGCCGTCAGGGTGCATGGCTGACCTGGCCGCTGCGTGTGTCTCTACTGGTGGCCTTGCGGTTAGACGATCTATTCACCCCTTCCTCTCATTTTTTGACGCAGGCCTACCGAGACACAGAGCACTTCGAGACGCCGTTTGTCGTGAAGTTCCACCGATTCCATACGCTGGCAGAGCCTCAGGCAAGATGCCTGAGTGTTTGGGGCCTGACACCAGGCTGTCAGGCCACCCAGTCCTGCTGCATCACGTCTCACCCATTTGTGTCTTTGCTTACCCCGCTGCACTCCTCAGTAGAGTCAAGGTTGTGCTGTTCCGGCCTAACCTGTTCCCCTCTCCACGCAGGCGGTCTTCACATTTGAGCATCCGGGACAGCAGCCGCCAGACAACAGGCGCAGCATCAGCCTCGTGTTCAAGGCTGCCCCACCCGGCACAACAGGTGAGATTGCCAGGACCAAAAGGGCTCCTGAGAAGCGGGGCCCTGGACTGAATTTGCTGGGCAGGATTCGCAAGTAAGGTCAAAAGCAGGCCTAAGCACTCGGGGTGTTGTGAAGCATACATCCTTATGCAGGCTGAGTCGGGGGCTCAGACGTGCACGTCAATCGGGGCTCAGAGCATGCTTGTGCCCCAGCTTCCCCCCTCCCCCATCCATCCCCGCAGTGTGTCACGGGCTGGCTGGATACTTTGACGCGAAGCTATACAAGGACGTCCACCTCAGCATCCGGCCCTCCACACTCACGCCGAAGATGTTCAGCTGGTTCCCCATCTACTTCCCCATCAAGGAGCCATTTGTCGTGTCGCAGGGTGGGTGGCGGCAGGGTGGGTGGATGCGGCAGGGGTCCGATGCATCGGATGTGCCCTGTGGCATCGGCGATCGCTGTGCCAATCTGCCCTCACTGCCTGTACTGTGCTCCACAGGGTCTGAGATCAGGGTGGACATGTGGAGGTGCGACGGCAACCACAAGGTCTGGTACGAATGGTCGGTGTCCTGCGGCGCCCTGAGGGGAGCCATCCACAACCCAAACGGCCGATCCTACGCAGTGGGGCTTTGAGGACTTGAGCTGGCAGTGACATGCACCTCAGCACACACGCCACAAGCTCTGCGATGGGCACCCAGGCCTCCAACCCCTTCAAGTGTGATTGTGTTACATTAAAGGGGCGATCGGCTGAGGCGTATGGGTGGGGGGGCCGTGACAGGTACACGGGGGAATAGCAGTGTGAGTAGCCTGGGGAGCGGCGCGGCAGGCAGGCTTATTACGGGGTCTGAATTCGTATCAGGCATGATCGTCTCGTCAAGGGGAGGGTACACAGGTGGGGTGCTGCAGAGTTTCGGGCCTAAGCAAACATCTAAGCGCAGACACAGCGACAATGGTACAGAGCTCGGCGTCGAGGCTAGCCGGGCACGAGCGGGGCAGGGCCTGCAGGGGCCACCTGCTCCCCTGCGTCAGGGAACGGGGGCGTGGCGGGACAGAGCAGGTGCTGTCCCAGGACCGAGATCACTCACTGCACGGCAGGGGATCCGTCAGACTGCTGGCTCTGCCCCATTCAGGGGCGGGGCCGGTGGTACCCCCGGCGGCTCTTGTAGGCGGTGTCGTGCCCGCCGCTCAAGTACGTCGTGTTCTCCAAGTGCCGCCGCAGCACCATGCCATTCTCCTGGGTGGCATACTTTGACAGGCCCTGGGCCATGTTGAGAGCCATGTCCTCACGGGTCTGGGGGAGGGGCGGGGTGGGGGGGGGGGGTTGGACCGGCGGTGTGGCGAGGGTGAATGCAATAACAAACCCAAGGCGGTTTTGGCCTGGCAGGGCCGGGGGGGAGCTTGCATGCCGCATGACATCCCACGCCCAGAGTCCATGCCGCTCACCATGAGTATGCGGTGGGCTATGTTCTGGGGGTTGATGTGGTGAGTCACCCCAAATGCCGCCTCATCCACAGTGGTGCCCTTCATGGACAGCAGCGACAGAATGAACTGCGGGCAGGGGTTCAGATGGTGGTAAGACCAGAGTAACACATGGGCACCGTGTGAACAGTCAAAACTTCTGAATCAGCAAATGGATTGTGGCCACCAGCCCGGGGCCCCCCCGACAAGGGCAGATCACCGGGGGCAAGGGGCAAATGGGCTGGCTGGTGCACGCCTGGTTGAATAACAAGGACCCTGGCAGGTCCCACCCTGCTGCCGTCCCAGACACAGCCACCTCCCTTCCCACACCAAAGCCCTCACCTTATTGCCATCCAGGGGAGGGTGCTCTGCGCAAAAGTGGTTGAGCCACTGTGCGATGATGAGGTCAGACTCCTGCAGCTGATGCAGCACACGCTTGGTTGCCTGGGCTGTGAGTACCCGCATTACGACCGCCGCCGTGGTCCTGCACCATGGGATGGCAGTGAGACCCTACCGTATGCCATGCAGGATGACGGATTTTAGACCAACGACCCCCCACACACGTCCCAGACAGCAGCATGGCAAAGGGATGTGCGCGTCCAGGTGCCAAACTGCTCCCCCGTGCTCAGAACCCTCACCTGTCGAAGTAGTCGTGCGCACAGTCGTCGTCCATCCCACCCTTGTCCGCCCTGGAGGTCCGAGGTGGGCCGAGTACCTCATATGAGTCGGTTTAGAGGCACATGATACAGTTACATGGGGATGACATGGTCGCACTGCATCACGCCTTACCAGCGATTCAGTTCATTTGCTTGAACACGGAACGCGTGTGACCGTCGAGGTGCTACCCTCGAAGACGAACGCAGGGCCACAGACCTCAGACTAATACTCTTGACTGATGAATGTCTGGATGCGCAGGACTGCGGAGAAAATTGCGCGGCTCTGCAGTGCGTTGGCAGGGCACGGCAGTGAGACATCTTCGGCTGTACAGATTGTGAAGGTCAGGGTTTGGAGGGGGGCCCCGATAGGATTTATCTTTACAATCAAAGAACCACTAAACTATCGCGCATCAGATTTCTGTCTGCGCTATGATGTGGAGTTGCACGAAACAGACGGGAAGCTGTGGTCGTGAGCAGCATCGAGAGCAAATTTCGAAGGAGGTTGCGCGCGCTTGGTTCCCTGCCACGAAGGGTGAAACCCAACCATACCCAATAAAAAGAAATCTTGTGCCATGCATCTGGAGGTCCATGGCATCGACCAAAAGATCTCTCCACAATACAGAATGGCTGCTGAGAGCTGGGACGATGGGCTTCGCAGCTTGTTGATAGAAGACGTGATCTTGGGCTACGGACTGATCCAGGTCAATGGGAGGGTCCAGTGTGCCTTTGGAAATGCTCAGGATCTGCTCCTGGATGCGTCTGGGAATGGAGAAGCCACAGACGCAGCGAAAGAGCTCCAGGCAGTCATGACAGCGGACGCTGTGCGCGAGGCCCTGACCGTCGGCGGCACGGAGCTCTTCATCCTACGAAAGGAGGACGACGCCCTCTACGCCCTGTCGGAGGGCAAGGTCGAGGGGCTCATGGCGTACACTCTGAAGATTGGGATTCTGATTGTACGCTTCGGCCGGCCTCGCATAGCGCAGGTGGTTGTGCCCCAGGTGGAGAAGGCTGTTGCCGGCCTGCGCAAGGCGTAGCTGCCGCCCATCCTTGTGTACTCCTTGCTCGACAGTGTGCTGACCATGCTCGAACCCCCACCCCCTTCCTTGAATGAATGGCTTTGCGATGGCAATGCAATCTCTTTGAAAAGTTGACACTGTGTACAAGTAAGGATCATCGCGAAAATGCAGAACGGGCCGCCGCGGCCCCGAGGGAGAACACCCCCTTCCCCATCCCACCCACAAGGTACTGCACCCCCGTGGCTCCGCCAGGGAAGTAGGAGGCCAGGTAGTAGAGCAAGGTGATGATCTGTGCAGGGAGCAACATGGAAAGCAGGCTCAGTATTGAGTTGTCGGGTACAGCGGTCATCGCACAACACGACAAGAGCCGCACCGCAGTACCTTGACATATGTCCCACGGCCCGCGGTGCACCTGAGTCACGCAGAAGATGATGGAAAAGACGTAGCTGTGCATGACCACAGCAGCATAGATGGTCCCAACCAGGCTCCCGAGGTATGCTGTGTGAGAGTGGGTGGCACCCGGGGTGAGCTGTGAGGGCGTGGCTCCTCGACTCCACACCCCAGCGTGCTTCAGCGTCGGCAATCATGACCACCCAAAACACATGATTGTGCTCCCAGAGCTTGACGTGCAGGGCGTCCCGCACACCGCTTCCCTCCAGCACACCAGCAGTGAATGGCAGGCGCTCCTTTGCCGTCATGTGCCCCGCCATCTGGCGCCAGCCCTTCAGGGCCCCCAGCGAGGCGAGGATGAGGCCTGAGCCGAGGCTGAAAGTGAGCGCGAACTTGGAGGGCGACAGGATGATGAGGGGGAGGAAGACGAACAGCGACGCCAGCAGGAACATGACGCCTGTGCCAGCAAACACCGCAAAGTATGTCCATTGAGCGGCGCTCGGTATGCTGCGGGGAATGGGTCGATGGGTTGTGGTAAGGTGCGTGTGACAGGCTCCTGTGAGAGTAGTCCTGAATCCCAGCAGCAGGCTGGCGAGAAGTGTAAGCTGATGTCATCATTTGAAGTGGGGTAGCATAGTGTGTGAGGAGACTCAAACACCCAGGGTGTGAACGCTCTTCTCAATATCGTCGCCTCACTCCACTCCACATTGTCACGAGACTCACAACTGGACGCTCTGGACTGTCGTAGTCACATCCCTGGCTGCTCCAGATACGCGGGTGTTGAAGACGCCCACCGCCTCGGTCACGAACTTGGTCACCCCTGCCGCTCCCTCTTCAGCGGAGGTGAGAAGCCGGTCGGTGGCTCGGGATGAGCTGGGAGTGGCGCTGTACGCATTCCACTCTGCCAAAACTGATGCTGGGGGTTCTGTATCGGTAGCCGACCCCCCGAACCAGGTGCGCAGAGACTGCATGGCCAGTCCCAACGCCCCTCCTTCCGACGACTGTCTCCCGACCACCACACGCTTGTGAGCGAGAGGCCGCGCAGCTCCTTGTGGGATCTAAGACACCTATGTGACCTCGACCCGAACCCGATGGGTGATGTGGTGACCCAGATCTGGGACAACTTCCCAACTTTAAAGTCCTGAGAACAGGTCCATGATTCCGCGCCCTGACGCGAGATCTCTCTGTGCAGGGGTTCATTCGAACCATCGAGCCGGAAGCTTTTGCTTGATCTGCACCATACAACTGTATAACCATGAGTTCCGTAGCTTTACGGGGATCAAGACGCAGAGGATGAAGACGGTGTGCTGACGAATGTCAGTGGCTCCCCACCCCATGGTCACCACTCCACATGGAGGACGAATTGGGGTGAGCGGGGTGCTCGATCCTATCTTGTTGTCACCATGCCCACATCGTCTCTTCATGCCTCCATCTGAGTATTTACCACCGCCACACAGGGGAGGGCGGCTCGTGGGCGTGGGACTAGTGGCAGGAATGGGCGTGGAAGAGGGGCTGGCAGGGACGGCCCCCACCCCCCCACGTGCTCCTCCACCAGGCAGCTCCTACACCCCAGCAGCCACCAGGACCACGGCTGACCACCGTGACAGCACGCCCAAGTCGAGGAGGGGGGGCAAGGCCCGCTTTTCCCCCTCCCCACTGCATCGCAGCGTCGCCGACTCGGCAGCCGTGCACGGCAGGGGCGCCCATGCCGTGGTCTGGGAGGAGGATGCCGGGGGGCTGGTCACCGTGACGCCTCACCCAGACGCTCCCTTCCTGCTCCCCTCCTTCCTGGAGGGCCTGGCCGACTTCCTGTCTGTCTGGCAGTCGGACGCCGGGCCGCGCTCTGTGCAGACCCACGTGGCCGAAGCCTCGGGGAGCGGCGAGGGCGCAGGCTCCTGGTCGGCCGAGACCCTGGCTGCGGAGCTTGCGGACCTGTGGCTCAGGGGTGCGCCCAGCGAGGCTGGCGAGGCTGCGACGGCCGGCCCTGCCCCGCCCACGCCCCTCTCGCTCCGCCTGGAGCGCCTGGAGCTGGGGGACGAGGAGGTCGCTCGCGTGGCGGCCTGGTGCCTGGCTCACCGCTCGCGGGCAGCTGTGCGGAAGCTGTGGCTGTTTGACAATAAGTGCGGGGACAGGGGAGCGGTGGCCGTGGCTGGGATCCTTCATCTTGGCCTGGAGGAGGTGGGGCGGGGCTTGTGTGAGCCGAGTAGAGTGGTCAGGGGATTGCATGGGGGACGTTTGGGAACAGGGGAGGGCTGCGACGCGTAACAAGGAAACATGCCAACCTGGCCCTGGCAGCAGAGGGCGCACCGGCCCACGACAGGCCGAGGAGTGAGCATTTCAGTCCATCGCTGCGGCCCAAACCATAGCTTCAATGAGCTGTGACACCCTGCTGACCATCCTGCTCTCCTGCCTTATCCCTTCTTCCCCCTGCAAATGCAGATACACCTATCCCACAACCAGCTCACAATGGTGGGGGCCCGGGCGCTAATGGACAGCGTGCAGAGCACGCAGCCGCCCCCAGCCAAGCCCCTGTGGCTGCGCCTGGAATGGAATCGCATCTCCCTGACCGACCTCGGGCAGGTGGGTGTGGTGTGTGTCAGCTGGCTCATTGAGCCGGCGCCCAGCTTGGCAAAGAGTGGGAGTCGTTGGTGGGTCACGACCGCCTTGCAAGGGCATGGCTCAGTCCCACACAAACCTTCGCCACCAATGCAGTACCTGGAGGCACAGCATGCGGAGCGGGGCCTCCTGGCGGACATCCCCGAGGGACTTGACCCTGGGTCGACCCCTGCCCTGCCCCACGTGCCCTCCTACCTGGCAGCCTCGGCCGGCGACCGGCCCGGCCCCCGCCGGCCCTCGAGGGGCCCTCCCCCGTCGCGCAACAAGTTGCGCTTCCTGGTCCACCCCTGCCACGTGCGACTACCCTGGCTGGTCAGCCAGTTCGAGCTCCCCGCTGAGGCCGCCGTCCTACGCAGCGCCAAGCTGCAGTGGCAGGGGCCGCGGGGCGGGGAAGGCAACGCGAATGAGGTCCCGGCCCCGGCCCCACCCCTCAACGCTGGGGACAAGTCGCCGTCGCCCCATCCCCACCACGCCTCCTCCGCCCCGCTCCTCCTCTTCCCGGACACCTCGGCCCTGCTGGCCATGCTGGGCGCCAGACGCAGCGCGGTCCCGCCCTGCTGGCTCACCCTGGAGCGACTGGCAGAGCTGACAGAGCGGGGCCAGTTTGGGCGCACTCTGCCCTCCAATGAGCAGGTGGGTATGGACAGGCAGGGGGAGCTTGTGATAGATGGAGGGTGTGGGAATCTAGTGAGGTAGAATGGAGGGCACCCCCCCTCCCAGTAACACCCACCTGAGCATGGGTGACGGTCATTTCCAGCACCCCAGTTTGAAAGCGGATTGCCTTCAATGCTTCTTGAACCATTCCCCCTTTCCACAGGTGTTCATCGTGGTGACAGACTCGGTGGTGAAGCAGCTGGATGGGCTCAAGGGCGATGCCGGCTTCGGCCTCACCGTGCGTCGCTTCTTCTCCAAGGGCCTGGACACGTACGGCCCAGCGGGTACGCTTGGAGCGTGGCGTGTGGTTGGCGTCCACCGACCTGCGGCCTGGCTTGCTAGCCTGTGGCCGGCATGCTCTGCACCCTTACGCAGCATGCGGCCCTGGCATGCTGAATTTGACAACCCTCACAAGCTGACCGTCCCCAGCCCCTTGTCGGCGCTGACCTCACCCCTGTCCCACCCACGACACCCTGCGCTCAGGGCTGGACATCCTCACGGTTTTGGGCGCCCACGAGGGCGAGGGCCTGCTAGTGGAGGCCGGGGCCGAGGTCACCGGCTCACGCAGCACCGCCGTGGCAACCAAGGGGCAGCGCACCGACCACCGCATCGTGGAGGTGGCGCTCTACTTCCAGAACGAGATCCGGGGGCCGGGGGCGGCCGCCGCGCCGCCCCGCCCCGCCTCCATGCCCGTGGTCCTGCTGTCCGGCGACAACGCGCAGGTGCAGCTGGCGCGATCCCACGGCCTGCCCGCCTTGAAGCCCGCAGACCTGAACGAGGCCGAGGCGGCGCTGGCGCGCGGCGCCGCCGGCTTCACGGCGGGGGCCCTGCGCGCCGCGCTGGGCCAGGCGGCATGCGCGGGTGAGCGGCCCGGCTGCGCAGGGGGGAGCAGTGCGCTTGTGTGGAGAGCTTACAGAGTGCATGGGGATTTGAAGGTCACGTGAGGGTCGATTCGCGTGGTGGAGTAGGGACTGCAGGGCTGCGTTCTGAGCAGGATGCAGGACCTCTGGAGCCTGGCGTGCTAGACCTTGTGCAGTACAAATGCCGCGCCATCGTCTTTGCAGCCACCGTTCCAACTCCGCCATCTCCTCCCTCCTGTACACACACATGCAGGGCTGGGCTCGGTGGCCAGCCACAACGCTGCCACGGAGTTTGAGGCGGCAGTGGCGGCCCTGCTGCTCGCCACCGATGCTCTGCAGGACCTGCAGACCCGGCTCGAGGGCGTGCGGACCACAGTGCGGGCGGGCCAGGCCACGGGGGGCAACCCCGCTGCGGCTCTGGAGGGCCTGACGCGGTTGCTGGATCCGGCCGGCCCCAGGGGTGACGCCGACGGCCTGGTCACTGAGCTGCGGGCGCAGCTGGCGCGATGGAGCTCGCTCAACCGCGCCGGCCAGGGGGGCAGCCGCCTCTTGCGCTGGTCCGGGACCGCCGCATCCTCGTCGGGGGGGACCGAGCAACTGGGCGCAGTGGGGCCGCCAGAGGATGGGTTGCTGGTGCCTGGAGCAGGGCTGCCAGCACCCGGAGGAGAGGCGGGCTCGCAGAGCGGCGAGGAGGGTGAGGATCGCCCGCATGCGCAGCCCTGATTCCTCAGGCGCTCTCCCTAGTACCATGTTGCCTCATGGTGGAGACCAGAGCTCCACGTGTCGCCGTATGGCTGGCCTGGCCTTATTCACGCCCCTCAATCAGCTGGGAGTATTGGGGCCAGCGACTGAGAGGCGTGCTCGGCGGTGCGCTGGGAGGGATCCATGGCTGCCAGGCCCAGCCTGTGCCAGCTCAGCGTGTGTGGGCGCAGGAGGGGGGGCAAGAGGGCCCCGCTGGCGGCATCCCTCTGCAGCAGGCGCCTCGTGGAGGTCGCGGGGCGGCTGAAGAGATCCTGCATGCGTGCGGGGTGATGCGTTGGGACTCGATTCAGCGCGAGGCAGGCACACTCGCGTGCTCTGAACAGGAATGCTGCCGGCGGCTGTCGGACAAGCCCACCGTCCCTGCCCAAGCTCACCGAGTAGCTGGCCAGCCAGAGGACGACGGTTTCTAGGGCGGTGGGAATTGCTGTCTCCGCAGGCGCAACCCCTGCTGAGCCTGTCCGAAGCTCGTGCAAGACCGTGCCGTTTGCCAGCTGGGTGAAGGCCCGGAACACGGCGTGCCGAGAGCCAGCCCAGGGGCGTCGGAGGGCGCCCTGAGCCTCCTCGTGCCCAACGATTGTCGCCCAGATCGGGGCCGTGCCGCCCGGCGTGGGGAGGCCCAGCAGGGCCACAAAGGTGCCAGGCATGGAGAGGCGGACGCGCCTGGCCTGATCAGGCTCGCAGTGACTCCCGGTGACGGACAGCGCGTCGGCACGGATGCCGAGGTAGGCCAGGGCTCTCAGGTTGTCCAACACTTCCGACAGATTCTTGCCCGGGCGGGACGGGTACTCTGCTGCGGGGTGCACCTCCTCTTCGACCTGCTCGTCCTTGAGCTCCTCGCCTGAATGCAGTGCCCAGGCCCGGTCTGCAGGGGCAGCATTGATGGTGGAGTGAAGAGCTGCCCTGCGTCACAGTCATAGCCGCTCAGAACACCACCACGACCCACCCAATACCTAGCAGGCTAGCCGATGCCGGTCCGTCAGGCGCGCGGCTGGAAGCATCCAATGCAGGGCTCAGAGTCTTCGTGAGACGTTTGAGGGTAGAGATGCTTTCAGTGCCTCTCGAAATGATCTGTTTGATGGAGGTCTGACGATCTTTGCCTGGGCTAGCCAGCACGTCCAGCAGCTCGTTGGCAAGGGTGCGCAGTGTACCGAGCTGCGACAGGAGTGAGAGTATCAATTCATTCATCGAGCATCTGTGCATGCAGCGGATCACAGCCTGGCAGGATTGTGACGGACCTGTGCACGCGCTTCGGTGATCGCAGCCCGCACGTCGTCCAGTCTAGGATCGACGAGCAGCGAAGCCTGCACCATTCCCTCAATATACGGATGCGTGCGCCTCGGGTGTGCCGTGTGCCGCCCAATGCTTCCCTGAAGTCCGCGATGTCTGCGAATGCAGCAGCGATGCAGGTGCAGGCCACGTCACACTTTGCGCTGGAGCGTCGACGATAAAAAGCCCGAACTAATGCCTCGCCCTCCTGGACCACAAACCGGCGACAACTTGTGCAATATAGCTGAGTTTGGGCCCTTCCATTCCTGCCGACAACCTCCTGCCCTCGTTCTCGCCCGGTGCGACTACGAAGTCGACCGCCATGGCTGAAGTGACCGCGCCGGGTGCGAAGACTTTCGACCTCGCAGAAGTGTCACTGCACCAGACAGAAAAAGACTGCTGGATGGCCATCAATGGCAAAGTGTACAATGTCACAGACTTCCTGGACGAGCACCCTGGGGGCTACGACATCGTGGTCTCCAACTCCGGTGCAGAGGGCGGTGTGGGAGGCCTCGGTTTGCCAGGCGTTTCATTCCCAAGTCAGAGTGGCCAATGGCTCGATCTGGTTCTTACCTGGAAACCATCCTTTCCCTGCACCAGGCAAGGACGCAACAGAGGATTTCGAGGAGATTGGCCACAGCAAGACCGCCAAGGACATGCTCAAGGAATACTATGTCGGCGAATTTGTGGTGAGTCTTTGTGGCCGAGCGTGTTGAGGTGTCCAGGTAGTTGCGCTGTGGATGTCTCCAGATACTTGGTTCGGCATGCGGCCTGGCTCCCATGAGGTGCATGGTGGCCTGACACCTTCCCCTGTCTCACAGGGTGGTGAACTGCCGGTCAAGACCAAGAAGCAGAATGGTACGCTGGCTGGGTCGACCGCCGGGACCACCAGTCTGTCCACCGCCCTGCTCAGGGCGGTGCTGCCCCTCCTGGTGCTTGCGCTGGCCATCCTCTATGCCCTGAACCGATGAGCAGCATCTGCGGGTCACCCAGGGCATGGCCTTGGCACCCCTGGGCCAGGTTCAGGCCGTTGGCGTGCCACAGAGGGCCCCAGGTATCATATTACCCCTGTGTTAGCCCTTTTGTTTCCCGTTCAGCCACACGCACTGTGTTCAGTTTGTAGAAACGTCACTTCCTTCCCAAGCATCGACAAGGCAAGGGGACGGCCTGTGATCAGAATCCTGCCAAGGAGGCAAGCAGCCACAGAGGGGCAAACACGGGGGCAGCGACAGAGGGTCCAGACGCAGCTGAACATTGCCAGTCACCAGACAGGTCACCGCTTGGGGGCTTGGTTGTAGCGCGAAGTGTCCTTCTTCTTCTTGTCCTTGGCCTTTGCACTCGCCACCGATGCGGCCGCAGCTGTGGAAGGAGGATCAAGGGAGCTAAAGACACAGGATGGGGTTCGCGGGTGGGGAGGGGAGTGGTCATCCGGTTTGCCTTCAGATGCAACCCAGGAGTGCCAGCAGATGTCAGCTAATTACTCAACTCTGATCCTCAGGCTCCTCGGCCACTCCTGGCCCTGCCCACTTCATACAACAAATGGCTTCGAGATTGAGGGCCACCTGCAGGCAAACTTCTGTTCATACCTGCGATGGCCTTCTTTGCGGCAGCAGCCGTTGCAGAGCTCCGCTTCTTCGCAGCCACAGCAGCGGCGGCGCGCTTGCGCGCCTCCTCGGGGTCGATGGCCTCGGCCCCGTCATCAGCAGTCTGCGTGTGGGGTGAAGTGGAACGGAGTGTGAGTAATTTTTGCAACAAATTAGCAGTGAGGGGACCTGTATGGGATAGTCATTACTGCTGTTGCTGACTCCTATTCCTGCCAAACAACAGGGCGCTCCCTTCTGCACCACAGCTCTTCTCAGCACGGGGCACTCACCCCTGCCTCCTCTGCTTCCTCTGAAGCCTCAGGTGACGCTGGCCGGCTCGCCGCAGCAGCCTCGCCGTTGGTCCCGGGGCCCTTCTGTGCCTTCTTTTGGCGACGCTTGAGTGCCTTGGCGGAGGTGGTGTCGCCAGCAGCAGGCGCGGGCTCCGGGGCCCTTATATCTTCGACCCCCAGCTCCGCCAGCACAGCATCCAGCTCCGCCAGCTCCTGCTTCTTGAGCTCCTGTGGGCGAGAATGTCGGGCGGCTGGCTCAGTGAGAGTCATGCAAGGGTTCGGAATCAGCCGTGGTGACAGCGCATCACAGCGGCCTTGGACAGAGGTCACCGCAGTCAATCACAAACCTGCAGCCTCCTCAGCGTTAGTCATGTCCCTACCATTCTCGCCGCACACAACCCCATCCACCTTCTTGGAGAGGATCTGCTGCGGTGGGCGAGGGGCGACTGGCGCAGCAGACACTGCAGGGCTGGCTGTCGCCTGCTCTTCCCCCCCCTCGGCCGGCATAGGCTGGCCCTCCTCCTCTTCCTCCTCCTCGCTGTCGCTGTGTGCAACCTCCAAACCCAGCTCTGCCTCAATGTCGCCATGGTCGACCTGCACAGGGTTTGTATTCTCGTTGGCAACCTGGTCATGGGCTCTGCAGGCTGAGGGCTCCATGGCATGCTGCTGCTGCCCTACCCCTGCCCCCACAAACACACAGGTGAAGTTGCTCACCTGCTCGAACTCTTCGTACTCGCTCTCCGATTCGGCCTCCGCAGGCTCCTCCGGGAAGGGTGAATACCGAGCAGCTTGGGCGCCGCGCGGCGCCTGCAGTGAAATGGGCACCGTCTTAAGGGACAAGGGTGACCGACCATCGGAGGTCCCTGCCCCTCCACTCCCGAGCCAACGCCTGTCAGCGGGCCCGAGCAATGCCCCGAGGGTCCATCTCACCTCATTCCAGCCATCGCTTCCAAGACCGCTTGTGACGGGGAGTTCCAGATCCTCGTCCGAGTCGTCCGCCCAGTTCGTCATCGGCACAGCCGGGGCGGAGAAGATGGCCTTCTCGAGCTCCGCATGTTTCGCCTCTACCTCCTTAACCTTCTTCACCTTCTGCTTGGGGTTTGTCTTGCTCTTCTTCGACTTGGAAAGCGCCGAGAACAGGTTGTGGGAGATGACCGGCTGTGACATGCTGGACTGCGGCGCGGGGAGGTACAAGGGCTGTGGCGCCGAGAGCGATCGCACGAATATCCAAAAGGGGAGTGCTTTGGCTCAAGGCTTCCTCGGCGGTGCACTTCTGCTCGGAGGTACCGCAGGGCGCAGGCTTGGGTGTGGGCGTGCGAGTGGGTGCCAAGGTCGGGTCCCTGGTGGCTCTCCTCGATGCCGCCTGGATATCACTAGATAGGAGCGAAAGCAATGCAGGGCATGCCAGCGCGCTCGGAATAAACTTTGCCTGGTTTGAGCGAGGGAGGGCCGGCCATCCTGGCTCCGCCCTGGGCAACCGGGTCATCATCCGTTCCGGGAAGTCGCGCGCCAACCCCATGGAATCCTCCTTCCTCCAGGGGTCCATGTCATGACACCGGATCTGGGTGTTCCCATCACATTGCAGGATAGGCAGGCAGTAATGGTTGAATTTCAGAGTTCTGGTACGATGCAAGAGAGCATTTGCTTTGTGGGGAGGTGTCCCTGCAAGTAGAAGTTGTCGACTTCACCGCTCAAGCAGCCTTGGGCTTCCCACTCAGCCGCTTCACCTGGGAGTACCCAAACACGCCCGCCAGCGCAATGGCCGTGCCTGCACGGTGCATGTGATGGTGAATTTTTGCTCAGCTGCCTCTCAGCACTTGCAGTGCTCGGTGCAGGGCAGCTTCTCGTCAACTTGGCGGCAACAAATCGCTGCCCCTGGCACCCCTCCTGCAGGGCCTGTGCCAGAACCCTGTACTCAGCCCCACCTTGCCGGCCATCCGCCCCCCTCACCTAGGGCGTTCTGTGTCGTGACGGGGTTCTGGAAGACAAACACCGAGGCCACGATGACCACCACCCGCTTGACGCAGTTGCCGATGGAGTGGGTCACAGGGGACACACGCTGGAGGATCATGTAGGAAACCTGGGCATGGGTGAGGGTGGGGAAGGGGTCAAGAGGGGGGAGGATGCTCATGTATCGGCGCTTGCGGCGAGAGATCAGAGTGTGGAGGGTGCCCTGAGTATCGATCGCCTCTTCGTCAGAATGTCGTGGCATTCGATCCATGCACAACTCTCCAGTAAAGTCCCATGTCACAATGCCCGTGTCTGTGCCAGGAATTATCCCTTCATCCACTCACCTGCTGGTAGGCATGGAAGCAGAGGGCGGCGATGACGGCCCGCTTCAGCAGCAGTGTGTGGTTGAGCACGCCGGCGGCGGTAAGGGCGGCGGGGGTGAAAGTGACCCCCTCCAGCAGTAGTGCGATGGGCGTCAGGATGAAGAAGGAGAGAATGGTGATGATGGAGAAGAGGTTGATGTTGTCCAGAGATCCCTTGCCTGCCGGGTCACACGTGTGCGTTGGTGTGACAAGCGGGGCACCATGGGTTGCTGCGGCGCACGGCATCAGGTGCTCTGCCGGAGCGCATTGTCCCTTCTTAATTCCGCACTGGTGATGAGCACCATCTGCCAATCACACCACGTCACGGCCGAGCATCGACGCCAGGCCCAGGCCGCCTTCCAGACCTTTCTTCAGGAGGCACGCAGCCTCCTGCCACCCCACCCTTCACCCACCAACCCACCCTTGCCCATGAACTTCTTGGACAGCACGTTGCGCGACTGGAAGGTGAGGTTGGAGCCCATGGCCGCCAGGAAGCCCACCCAGGTGAAAGAGAGCTCGGAGGTGGAGGCCAGCGCCACACCGCCGATGATGGGGAAGAGGGACAGGACCACGGGCAGGGTGGGCGACTCGCCCAGGAACATGGCGGAGAGCAGGACGGAGAAGAAGGGCTCCAGGGCCTTGATGGTGTGTGTGAAGGACACCGCCACCGCCCCCAGCGAGATGTTGGTCAGCGCATTGCCCAGTGTGTGCACCGCCGCCAGGGGGGACACGCCCATGACCTGTGCCGTGGGAGGGTGTCGATGCAAGCGACAGAGGGTTCTAGTCGGGAGAGGGGGTCCATTTGGTATGCTGAATGGGCTGGGCAGGCAGGCGCCAGGACGTCGTGCCGTGCAGCCAGGCATGCAGTGTCCCTTGCGCGACTTCCCTGAGTATCCATCCCTCGACTCACGTTCTCAGTGCTGGCCTGGGGCTTCTTGTGGAGGCCCAGGGTCCACATGGTGAGGGACACCAGGGAGCCGATGAAGAATTGGAAGGCGGTGATGGTCAGCGGGTGGGGGAAGGTCTTCAGCACCTGCTTGTTGTAGCTGCAGTTGGGGGGTGGAGCGGATGGAGGTGGGGCAGGGGAGGCCTTGATCTGAGGCTGTGCTTCCCAACCCCCGGCGATGGGCCTGCATAACACGCCAGGCAGCCCACCAGTGACGCCCCTCGAATACACAAGGCCACTCCCGGCACCCACATGTTGAACCAGATGTTGAAGAGGTACCAGAGACCGAAGAGGGACCCCAGCAGCAGGGTCTCCACCATGGCGCTCTTCTTGGGGCCCTCCTCTGGAACGGGGACTGCCAGTCATGGGGGGGGGGGGGTCGGG
>NW_011934403.1:54099-97002 GCF_000733215.1 Auxenochlorella protothecoides
GACGAATGTGCTCGGTGGAGGCCTGTGATAGCCTGGCCAAGCGTAATTGCCCTGCCCGATTCAAAAACCCTACCACCAGATGCCCGCCCACCTGCCGCATCCGATGGTGAGGCCCGGCACTTCATCCCACCCGCACGCATGCTCGATGCGAGCGGCGACTCGAAATTGAGAGCATGGATGCCGATGGCGGGGCGCTGCTTGGCCATGCCAGGTCGCGGGACGGCCAGGCAGGCACAGGGTGTCGACGCCACCAGCCCCGCGGGCCTCGGCCGGGCCAGGCAGGCGCCACGGATGCCGGAGGCGGAGGCAGTGATGGATGCCATGACTGATAGGGGGTGGAAATGCGCCCCGATGCCAGGGTACGGACCGGTACGCACCGATCCTGGCATCAGGAGGCATCGGGCGCATGCAGCACTGCCGGCGACAGAAACCCGCACGCCGCAGCACGCCCGTCAGGAGGAGGGGGTGTCAGTGCCCACGGAGTGAGCCACTCAACATCCTTGTCCTGTTGCGCTTTTTATTCCTTGCTGTGTCAGGTATGCCAATCCCCAATTCCCCATCTAATCAAACCTCAGCGCATCCTTGTAATGTTACAAAGAGGTGTGTGCGGCCACCCTGTGCCGCGGCACAGCACCTCCAGAGGGAGTGGTAACGAGGTGGGGGGGAGAGGGAGAGCGCCTCTCGAGAGAGGACGCACCTCGCCCCCGCGCGGCACCCATTGCTCCAGCACGAGGACAACCCCCCCCGGCCCCCCTTTTCCGGCCACCGCTGGCGCTACATCAGCCCAGCTGCATGCCCGAGATGTCGTCCAAGAGCTCGTCGCCCTGCGTGCCATCCTCCCCGATCTGCATGGCCACCAGGTCCTCCAGCAGCTCCTCCAGCGGGATGCCCGGCACGTCGTCGTCCTCCTCGTCCTCGCTGTCGGCGGCGGCGGCCGGCGCACGCGCGGCCGTCGCCGCCGCCGCCTCGGCGTCGCGGTACACGGCGACGCGCGAGCGCATGTCCGGGTCCTCCTCCAGCTCCTCCAGGAAGCGCTCCATGTCGGCGGCGGCGGCGTCGGCCTCCGCGGCGGCGCGCCGCGCGCCGCGCCCGCCCTCGTCCTCCTCCCCCGCCTCCACGCCGTCCAGGCGCTTGAGCTTCCAGGCGCGGCGCGCGCCCGCCGCCGCGCGCCGCCGCCGCTTCTCCTCGTACGACTTGCGCACCAGCACGATCTCCGGCGGGGCCAGCCCCGCCGCCAGCGCGCGGTCCAGCGCGTCGTCGGCCACGTTGGCGGAGGAGAGGTCGTACCCTGCCGCCGTGTCCCCCGCCTTCAGCAGGTGGCCCAGGTGGGTGCGCGTAATGGAGACCTTGTCGTTGGCGCCCAGGTCTGCGGCCTTGGCCACCGTGGCCTCCGCCAGCTGCCAGCGCCCGCCGTGGTTGTACCCGCCGCCGTGGGAGCTCTGCACGGGCTCGCAGTCCAGCACCACAAACTCAACCGCCTGCCGCGCGTGCATGAGCGGGCGGAAGGGCGCGCGCCAGTACTGCCCCGCCTCCAGGCTCGCGCTGCGCATGGTCTGGGGGTCGGTCAGCGTGATGGCGCTGGTCACGCGGGTGACCAGCACCACCGGGCCCAGGTTGCCCAGCCCCAGCGCCGTCTTGGCGGGCAGGCAGACCAGGTCGTCCTGCGTGGGAGTGTGTGGGGTGGGGGGTGGGGGGGAGGAAAGGTAGAGACGGAGGACGAGGACCCTTGGAGGGCGCCGCATGCGCTGCAGGCGACGCCTGCACTCGAGATCATGATTGTTCCCAACCACACACCCCTGCCCACCTTGCAGATGGGGGCGATCTCCGCGCTAAAGGTGTACTTGTAGTTATACTCGGAGGTGTGGATGGTGTGGCTGACCAGCTGCTTGTCGTGGCGGTATCGCAGCGGCACCACACTTTGCAGGAAGTCTATGAACTTGCAGGCGTGCGCGCGGCTGCCGAAGTAAAAGTCCACTCCCTGTATTGTGTGGTGGGTGAGGGGAGATGGAGAGGGGGTGGGTGGAGGGTGTACTATGCGTTGTACAGCATTTCTTCCAACATCGGCGAGATCCGCACACCAACCTTTCACGCACATTGTGGATGTTCTTTATGTTCACGCAGTTCTCGTCTGCGCCGTGCTTCAGGATCAGCTGCTCCAGGTAGAAGAAAGTCCGCTTGTGCGTCACATGTTGCCTCAGCTGCAGGTTGACAGGAATGGGATGAATCTTGACAACCTCAGCACCAGGAGAGGTGGCTGGCAATACCAAAGCCCATTGGTGGCGACCTGGCACGCAGACCCCAGAAGCCCTGGTCAAACCTCAACAAACAACACCTGCCCTTCATCAGGTTGTTTCACCCTTCAACACAACCCTGGCGCCACACCTGCACGCAGGCTATCCAGGAGTTTGGGTTCGCATTCTGGCGATTGCACGCCGTACACATGTGGCGCTCCACCACATACTCCACAACGAATGCCTGCAGAGGTCGTATGGTGGGTGGAAGGTGAGAATGAAACTTGGTCAGGGGGTGCCTGTAAGTATTCACAGAGGGCAGATGGGGAAAGCACTGCGCAAGAAGCCCAGCAGCAAGCATTCGAGCCACATGCCAGAAAACCTAAGCATGACAAAGCCTGCATGCCCACGGCGGCATGCAAGGACAAACCAACAAGCGCTGGGCTCCTGACAGGCAAAATGCCAAGATGCACTCTGATTGCTACCTACGACAACCCACCCTAGGCCATGCTCCCACCCTCCCCCTCGTCAACCCCCCAGACCCCACCACCAGCACCTGCTGCAGGATGGCGCCGTGCACCTCCTTCTGGATGGTGAGCTTGGTCTTCAGCCGCATGGAGTGTGGCTCTGTCCAGATGAACCCAGCGTCCACCAGCTTGACCTTGTTCAGCCCAGTGACGCGCTTGATACAAAAGGTGAGTAACTCCCTGCTCTCCGGCTCGGCATGCATCCAGTGGTTTGGCGGCTGCAGGTAGCGCTGGCAGCCCTTGCACCAGGAAATGTGTATCTGCTTCTTGATGTCTCGGGTGATGTCCTCCTGGCCCTGCAGGCAGTTCACACACATGGACGCTGCATTGGGCAGGATGCTCACGCCGCACAGGCAGCACGACCTGCGTGGGCGTCGGAGGGAGGAAGGGTTGGTGGGTTGACTAGTGAGTAGGGGAGGAACGAGGATTAGGCTCAAGAGCTCTGACAGAAAAGGGACCTGAGCTGGGCAGGCAAGAATGTGGCAGCAAACGAGCCCATGCAGTGTCGCGCAGTCCTCCACTCACACATGGCTCTGTGTGGCTGGTGCATGTATGTATGGCCCAGCTGCCTGGCTCTGCCACAGTGCGCTCATTGTGTGGGTGCCGCGAGGCAGGACTGGACGAGGGTCCTGGGCGCTGGCGCGGCGGCCAGAGAATGTGACCGGTAACGACACAGGTCGGGTGTGAGGCTCGACAGGTGTTGCAACGAAGGGTAAATGGGGAAACAAGGCATGTATGGTATGCGCTGTGCCCCTCAGACGCTGGTGCGAGGGTGCTGGATCCTTCTCGCGCCCTGCGACTCCCCTGCGGAGAGGGAGGGGCCACGTGTGTTTGATCCAGCGTCTCAGTTATAGCACGGCGGCCTTCCCGACCAACCCTCTTTCGCGGTCAGGGAGGGTTGCGACAAGCCAGGCCGCCTCAAGATGGTGAAGTACGCTCAGGACGCGGAGAACGCGGCCAAGTCGGCGAAGGTGGGCATTGGCGCCGCAGCCACGGGTGCTGGGGAGGGGCTATGCCGTTCTCGAGCCAGCTCGGAGGGCCCGGGGAGGCATCAGCGGCATTAGATGTGGTGCATCAAGGATATGGGGCACGGCGGGCGACCGGAGCTGGTGACGGGCGGCCTGAGCGAGGGGCTCGCCTGTGAGGATGCGGGCGCCAGGCCCGGGAACGCCATGCTGGCAGCGCGCACCGCGGGACACTGACGGGCCGAAAGCTGGCGAATCTACAACGTGCACTCTTCGTAGCCACCCTCGGCGTGCATGCCCGCCTTGGGGTGCCCGTGCCGAGCAGTTCTCGTGGTCTTCCACCCCGCCCCCCTTCCCCTCCCCCTCCCCTCAGGCCCGGGGCTCCGACCTCCGCGTGCACTTCAAGAACTCCCGTGAGGCCGCTGCCTCCATCCGCGGCAAGGACCTGGCCAAGGCCAAGGCCTACCTGCAGGCCGTGCTCGAGCACAAGCGCGCCATCCCCTTCCTGCGCTTCAACGGCGGCGTGGGCCGGACTTCGCAGGCCAAGAACGAGGGCAACTCCATTGGCCAGGCCCGCTGGCCCAAGAAGTCCGTGGACTTCCTGCTCAACCTGCTGAAGAACGCCGAGTCGAACGCCGAGGTGGGTGGCGGGGGTGCTGGCTCAAAGGCGGCGCCAGGAGGGGGCCGGCTGGGAGACCAGGGATCGGCAGGGTGGCTGTCCGCGTGCGGGAGCGTCTGCATGCCTCCCAAAGGCATGGATCGGTGGCCCTTGGGCTGCAGGACATCAAGGTTTGTAAGGCATCCCAACCTCACAGCCCTCCGCTCCCCACAACCCCTTCCCCCTCCCCCTTTTCCCCACAGCTTAAGGGCCTGGATGTGGACAACCTGTACATCTCCCACATCCAGGTGAACCAGGCCCAGCGTGGACGCCGCAGGACCTACCGCGCCCATGGCCGCATCAACCCCTTCATGTCCTCCCCCTCGCACATCGAGCTGATCCTGTCGGAGCGCAACTCCGCGGTCAAGGCCGAGGCCGAGCCCACCCGGGCGCGCAAGCTCACCAAGCGGGAGGCGGCAAAGAAGCTGCGCTCCGGCTCTACCTCTGTCGCCGCCACCGCATGAAAGGGGGGTCCGCCCCGCCGCACTGTGACTGGTTGTAGGCTTCCCCTCAGAAGGGCGCGATGCAGCGGAAAGGGGGCTCTGGGGAATGTAGTTGCAAGGGAGAACAGAGCAGGGGGAGGCCAGGGCAGGGGAAGGGAGTGCAGGGAGGGCGCGGGGGCAGTCGCCACAGGCTGTCGCGTCAGGGGCGGGACGGGTGGATCTAGACCCCGTCGACCCTCACGGGCCGCAGCATGGCCGTGGAGCGCTCCACCCTGGGGCCATACCTCCGCAGCTTGAGGAAGGCCCGCGCAGATTCTGCCAGAGTGTGGGGAAGGTGGAAGGGAAGGATGAGCACGAATGGGTCGGCGGGGCCATGCGAGCGGTGTGCAACGCACTCAGGTGGCAGGAATGGCTGCAAGCGTGCCAAGCCGCGACAGGGCTGGGCCTTCCTTCCCACCGTCCCTCCAGCACCTCCGCACCCCAACCCCTCGCACGCCCACCTGACGCGTGCGTCGACTGGACCGCGCCCAGGACCTTGACCGTGACGGGTCCGGCGACGCGTCCGGTGGCCTTGCCCTTGACGACCCTGCGACGCTTGCGCGCAGAGGACTGGGGCCCCATCCCCGCCCTCAGGTGCTGGGAGACGATGCTGCGCTCCCGGGCCCGCTGGGGGTTCAGCGCGCTGCGCAACAGCAATGTGGTGGAGGAGGGAGTCGGCCAGGTAGCAAGGTGTGAGTGTCGTGCAGGTCGACTCAGTGGCGCTGGTGGATAGTATCCCAGGGGCAGGAAACGACATGCCATCACTGCTTTGCACACCGTTCTGCCCACTCACACAGTCCCACCTGGTCTGCGCCACAGCGTCGAGCACTTCGTTAGGCAGGAGGTCCAACTCCTCCTCGGCCCCACTCGTCTCCCCTGCATCAGCATCGTCGGCAACCGTAGGCCTGGCCTCAGCGGGCGGGCCAGGTCGATCCTCGTTTTCAGCAGCAGGCTGCTCTGGCCCCTGCAACGCTTCGGCGGCCCCTCCTCTGCTGCGCCGCTGCTGCTTCTTCTGTGCAGAGGCAGCCTGTCGCGCCTTCTTCTCATCTTGGCGTTTTTCAGCCGCCGACTGCGCGTGTGGACAGAGACGGTCGATCGCTGCGAGCAGTGGAGCCTCAGTGGGCAGCAACACCAAAGCAATACCCCACCGCTCTGACACGGCCCACGGTACACACTCGATGTCTGGTTGCGGCCCCCGGACCTTTTTAGAAGCCTCAAATTGCTCCTCCTCGGGTGCCTCGTCGTCGCTGCCCGAGGTAGCCTCCTCGGCGTCTTCTACCTCCTGCGACGGGGAAGCATCCTCCTCCGGGTCCTTGGCTCCTGACACAGCACCAGCCCTGCTTCTTGTACGCATCGTTTCGATTACGGTCGTATTGAAATTGAGTGATTGATTTTGAAGCTGACTGAGCGTGGTTGCAGTTGCACATGAAGAAATTTCAACGCGCGCGATTTTCCACGACGCCGCCCATGAGGTGGGTGGTGCTGTGCTTTGGCAGGAGGGACAACATCATGCAAGGCATAAGTCGGGGTCCTTCTCACGTTACTCACGCATGAGAGATCAATTATACAGCTATGCAACTGTATGATCACACAGTCATGGCATTTCCACGTGATACAGTGAGAACCGGTTGGTGCTGACATGTACCCTGGTTACCAAGCAATGGAATTGAACAGGAGCTATTAAGGAAGGTCGATTTATGGGTGATTGGTTCACCTTGAATGTGCTGAGTCTAGGGAGGGACCACCTTTTTATTGCCAGCAGGGCAGTTGACTCAACCCCCCGTGCACGAGTCTCTCCAGCATGCGTCTGACCAGTGCAGTGGGGCTAAAAGCCGAAAGGCCGAAAGGCAGATCACAAAGAGCCCACCATTCATTTTCTGCAATGGAGGTATCGGGTCGTGGGTCGCACTACGAATTCAGTCCTGCCGGTGGGAGCCCTCGCTCGCCAAGCGGCTGGCTGTCACTGGGCTCGGCGGGATCACGGCTGCACCGTACTTACCCCTCCACCTGCTCTCTTGCCGCCTCAAGTGTGGAGGACTACTGGGATGCCCAGTCCGCTGCGCCTTCTGGTGAGCAGAGCATCTGTCGGGGCTGCCGCTGAAGATGTCACGCAAAGGCTGCGTGCACCCTGTCCGCTGAAGGTTGTGGGGAAGGGCAAATGCGCTCGGTAAAGCGCGCATAGCCACCTTCCAAGTTTGTTTCTCAATGTCTGGGCCACTCTCTACAGCCCTGCTCCCGGTCCACACCCCTCCTGCCAGGCGACCCCAGCCTGCCTGGCAGCCTCTGCGACGCAGAGTCTCGCAAGCTGCTGGAGCTGAGGGAGTGCCTGGTGGCCTCGGAGCGGCATCGCCCGCCCCCTCCCGACGCCCACTCATCTGCAGCAGGCGCAGGGCCTCTCTTGAGCGACCTGAGGGAGGCCAGTTACATGGAAGAATGCTCGGTGCGCCTCCCCTTTCCCGGCCACCGGTTCCCCGACGACGCCGAGGCGGCCGTCACCCCCCCTGCCTCTCCCACTGACAGCGAGTCGGAGGACGGCTCCGCCATCCGCACGCCCCAGCAGCGCAGCACCGCCCGTCTGGGGCACACGGCTTCGGACGTGTGGGATGCGGCGGTCGCAGCGGCGCAGGACGCCCTCCGCCTCGCGTCGCCGCCCCCCTGCCCGTCCCGCTGCCCCGCCTCACCCGCGACGCCCGCCTCCCGGGCGGCCTCCGCCTCCCCCGCCGCGCTCGCCTCACCCACCAGCCTGGAGGACGAGGTGGTGGTGGCGCGCATGGTGGCCCAGATCTGCGCGCGCGCGGTGACGGCCGCCGACCTGGAGTCCACCTGGCGTCGGCGCGTGGGCCTGCTGGAGCGGCGGCTGGGCACGGCCAAGCAGATGACCTGGGCCATGCTGCGCCACCACCGCGCCGCGCTGGAGGCGGTGGAGCCCTGGGCCCAGAGCCTGTCCCAGGGCGGCCTGCTCATCGGCGCCAGCCTGGCGGGGGGGGTGGCCGCGCTGGTCGCGCTGCGCCTGCTCACTGCCAGGGCGCAGGCCGGCACGCCGTCCTGATGACCGTTGGATTATGAAAATGATTCTGTCATTCGCACCCGTTGCCACTCAGAAGAACATCCTATTTATTGAAGCCCGAACTGCTCACTGTAGAATTGACCCATGGCGAGATGCGATCGCAGGAGGCGGCACACCCAAGGCTGCTGTAGCAGGGCAAGTAGGCTGGCTTGATCCCTCAAGTATACCCAAATCTCTATCAATATCTTTGAAGTGTGAGGCGGCACTAGCCTTGCAAGGGACGTGGAGAGCAAGAGAGGAGAGCGGCAGATTGGGAGAGGGGCAAGGGGGTGAACAAGGGTACAATCAATCATTTCGCCCCTGTGCTGGACAGCGGCAGTGTGGGCAGAAGGAGAGGGGCGACCAGACCGGCCCTGCGCAGAGAGCTGGGCTCGGTGGAGACCCGTGAAACGACCACGCCGGTCAGCCGTACATTCGTTGACGTTGTCGTTCGGCCGGGAAGTGAGGGGACAGGTCCCCACCCGTCCCCGCCTCACTTGGGCAGCCAGCCGCCCTCGTCGACGTCCTGGTCTGAGGCCACCGGCTTGGCGTGCATGCTGCCCTGCAGCTCGGCGTGCATGGCATACGCCATCTGGGAGTCCCAGTCGTCTGACGGTCCCGACGCACCCAGCCCTGCCCGTTGCCTGTGCATGGCAGGTGGGAGGCAGGAGGGGCTTGTGAAGGCCTGACAGTGCTCCTCGACCCCCGGAAGGACCGTTCTGAACAAACCCATGTGTGATCTTGGGCATAGATGCTGGCCCCTCTCCCCCCATTTCCCCTGGGCAATGACAAGGGACAGGGGGTGTTCCCAGCCAGGCGGCTTCACTCCACCACCGCAGGCAGCATCTCCCCCCGCCCCACCTCCCATCCTCCAGCACCTGAGGTGTGCCAGGCGGGTGACGATGTCGTCCTCGCTGAGTGCCGGGCCTTCTTGGCCCTCCCCCGCCCCAGACTCCTGCTGCCCCGTCGTGGGCGGGAGCGGGGGCGTCCGTGACCGGCCGGGGGACTGCCCCCGCGCCACGGGCGCGGGGGAGTGGCTGGGCGAGTCCTCGTACCCCGACTCGGGGCCCGCGGGCGAGGGCGCGCGGCTGCTGGCCAGGCTGGTCATGCTGCCGCGGCTGGGCGTGCGCCGCATGCTCCGCCCTGCGCATGATGTCATGGCGGGTGGGGGTCCGTGTGCTTTGGGGGTGGGCAATGTCATGCCCATCTGGGGGCCGCCGAACCACCATCCCCTCACCCATCATCCCGCCCGCTTGTGACCTTGCCCCCACCCTGAGCAGCCTGCCGCCCAAGTGACACCCAAAATCTCTCATCCTCCCACCCACCGGCCTCCATCAAACCCAAGGACAAAGGCTCACCCTGCTCCCGCTTGACCAGGAGGCAGATGCTGGCACGGTGCACCACCTCCTCCTGGCCCTGGTACCCCAGCTTTTCGAGGAACTTGGCGGAGGACAGGCCCTTGGCCGCCTCCACCTCCACGTTGCTGTAGTTGGTCAGGCCCTGCGCCAGCTCGCGCCCCTGCGCGTCGCACAGCTTGACCGCGTCCTGGTGCTGGAACTCGCCGACCACCTTGGTGATGCCCGCCGCGAAGAGGCTGGCGTGCTTCTTGATGGCGCGCGCCGCGCCGTCGTCCACCCAGATCTCGCCCTTGGAGGGCACACTCAGGATCCAGCGCTTGCGGCCCCTGCACCATGCAGGAGTAGGAGGGGGCGGCGAGGGTTGGCAGCACAGGCTCGCATGCTCCGGATGTCAGGGCGGCGAATGCGAGGATTCAAGGTCGAGTGCTGCCAAGGTGGGCAGCGTGGCAAAGTCTGCCACTTGAGCCCCTTTCGACACACTGTCTCCCACCCCCCAATCCCTCCCCCATCCCGCCCTCCCCCCCCCCAAGCCCAACCCCGTCACGCACTTGAGGGGGTCGGAGATGGGGTGGAAGACGGTGCCGACGTCGGACTCGCCGCCGATGATGTCCACGATGACCGAGGGGTTGTTGAAGTGGCAGATGACCATGCGGCACCCGGCCGCCGTCGCGATCCCCGCGGCGGTCAGCTTGGTGGCCATTCCTCCCGTGCCCCACTGCGTCCCCGCCTCCGCGGTGTCCACCGCCAGGTCGTGCACGTCGTCCACCTCGTGCACGGGTGTGGCGGTGGGGTCGGTGGAGGGGTTGCCCGTGTACAGCGCGTCCACGTCGGTGAGCAGGAAGAGCCAGTCGGCCTCCACCAGGGTGGCCACCTGGGCGGACAGCGTGTCGTTGTCGCCAAAGCGCAGCTGAGCCACCGCCACGGTGTCGTTCTCGTTGATGATGGGGATGGTGCCGTAGCGCAGCAGCTCATGGAAGGTGTTGCGCGCGTTGATGTACTGCGACCGCGTCGCCAGGTTGTCCAGCGTCAGCAGAACCTGGGAGCACGTCTGCGTCGGGTTGTATTCATCTAATTATTCATTTGCTTGGGGGAAGATGGTTTGGATGGGGAAACGAGTGGCTGGGAACTGAATTGGTTGGGAATCGGAGACTGGCATGATGCACAGGCAGACACACGCTCACCAGGCCCAGGGCGGTGAAGAGATCGTCGTAGTAGCGCATGAGATGGATCTGGCCGATGGCGGCCAGGGCCTGCTTCTTGGCCAGCTCCCGGGGGCGGGTGGACAGGCCCAGGCGCTGGCAGCCCACGGCCACCGCGCCAGAGGACACCACGATGACGTTGAAGCCGAGGTTGTGCAGGTCGCGGCATGTCTCCACCAGGCTGGCCAGGGAGCTCAGGTTCAGGCTCTTGGTGCTGGCACGGATCAGGCTACTGGTTCCCACCTTGATGACCTGCGAGGGTGGGTGGGCACGGGAAGAGAGTGGTCGGCGGCTCGTGCCGGTCGCGCCCTCGGGGTCGGGCAGTGGTTAACGTGGGCACCCCACGCCAGTCCGACAGGGGCCCGCACCACTGTCTGCTGGCCCTTGGGATTGTGAAGGGCACCAGAGCTGTCGATCTTCTCCATTTTCGCGAGATCGAGGTGGCGGAGGTGGGTATGGGTGGGGTCCTAAGTACGTGCTGCCGGTGGGTGCTGCCTTGCTGTCGGTGGTGGGGAGTCGGAGGCGTCCTGGCTACACAATCTCAGGCTGCACGTCGAGGGCGAGTGCAGCAATTTTTGTAGTTGAATCTTCCCAGTCAGACGCGAACCGAGTTGCCAATGGGGGAACGTGAACAACTTTCTATCTTGCTGCTCTGCATCGAAGCTGGGAGGGAACCCACCCCCGAGTCCGGATGGCGAAGCCCAACGCGCAAATCTGGCGGGAGCAGGAAAGACACCATGGACAGTGTGCACTCACTCACAGGAGGACCTGGAGCACCAGTACTGTCTGAATCTCTAGGATTATAAGCCAGGCGATACGGGACCGTCAGAAGGCCGCTCCGCCTGGCAGCGACCCGGATGTCTGCCGATGAAGGGTAAGTCGGGAGGCATCTCTGTCACCTCTCTCGCCTCCGTCGCCTATAGAAATTCTGCATTCAAATCAAACTTGTTCCCCCACTCCCCTCCAGACGCAGGATGTCTGAGGACGGAGTGATTCCGGAGAGGGACTCCAGGTCCAGGAATGGTGACCGGGTATCCAGCGACAGGAAGCGGGATAGGTCACGGGACCACAAGGAGAAGCACCGCCACAGGAGCAGGAGCGAGAGGTCACCGGATGCCAGGGATCGGGACCGGCATCGCAGCAGGGATAGATACAGGGACAGGAGTAGGGAGCGTCGAAGCAGCCCATCCAGGTGTGGGCCTGTTTCAAGGAGGGGGCCCTATTGCGTATCTTGCAGACACGCATTGCTGCAGAGGTCTTGAAGGAGGACTCCCTGTGCCTGGCCGGGGAGTTGGGTGGGAGTCCTACGTCTGCATGGGTATGATTTCAGAATGCAGGTCTCAGAATGTATGTCCATATGATTCCCTGGTGTTTCAAATCTCACAGAGTTCTCCAGCCGCCTCACCTGCACGCACTCCCTTCTTTCCAAACTCAAAATAAACCCAATCCCCCCGTCCCTCTCCCCACTCCCTCTGAAGGGATCGAGCGCGGCGCCGACCTTCGCCCAGCCCCCCCCGTTTCCGGCGCGGGCGGGAGGACTTCCGCCGCTCCCCACCCCGTCGCCGCGAGATGACCCCTCCTGAGGTGCGAGTGCAGCGTGCGCGCGAGAAGGAGATGGAGAAGATGGACCGCGACATGCGCACCATCTTCGCTTACAACCTGGCGCTGCGCGCTGAGGAGCAGGACCTGTTTGGCTTCTTCGTGGCCGCCGGCCCGCTGAACGACATCAAGATCATCCGGGACCGCGCCTCAGGGCGATCCAAGGGCGTGGCCTATGTGGAGTACCAGCGCAAGGAGGACGTGATGGCGGCGCTGGCGCTGACGGGTCGCCCCCTGCTGGGCCAGGCAGTGATGGTCAAGATGAGCGAGGCGGAGAAGAACCTGGCCTGGGAGGCGGCGGAGGCCCAGAAGGCGCAGGCCAAGGACATGGAGGCGCGGTATGGCGCGCCCGGGGCCGACGGCGCCGCGCCGGCGACCGCGGGCCTGGTCCCGGGCCTCGCCGCCGCGCCGGCCGTGGACCTGTCGGACCCGGCGGCCGCCGCCGCCGCGGTCGCCGCCGCGGCCGGCTTCGCCCCCTCGGCCGCCACCGCGCCGTGCCGGCTGTCGGTGGGCAATCTGCACCCGGCCATCACCGAGGCCGACCTGCGCCCGATCTTCGAGCCCTTTGGCCTGCTGGACGGCGTGGCCCTGCAGCACGACGCGGCAGGCGTGCCGCTGGGCAGCGCCTGGGTGCACTTCCGCCACCTCACCGACGCAACCCGTGCCATGCAGAGCCTGGACCGCTTCACGCTGGTGGACCGTGAGATCCGGGTGACGCTGGACGCAGCGGGTTTGCTGGGCGCAGCCGCCGTCGCAGGCACCCAGCCGCCGCAGCCGCCGCAGCCCTCGGCCGTCGGCGCGGCGCTGAACGAGCCGCTGGATACGGCGGGCGCGGAGGATGGGGGTGGGCTGCGGCTGACCAGCGCGGGGCGCACCGCGCTGATGACCGCGCTGGCGGCCAACACGGGCATGCAGGTGCCCAGCATGCAGCTGCCGCTCAAGGTGCCTGCGCCCACTGCGCCCGCCATTCCGGAGGCGGTGCGCCTGGACCAGGGCCTCCTGGGCCCCGCCTCGCCCATCCCCACGCAGTGCGTGCTGCTGAAGAACATGTTCGACCCGGAGGAGGAGAGCGAGCCGGGCTGGAGCGAGGACATCGCCGCCGACGTGGGCGAGGAATGTGCCAAGTTCGGCGAGCTGCAGCACCTCCACGTGGATGCTGCCAGCAAGGGCTTCGTCTACCTCAAGTTCGTCGCCGTGCCGGCCGCCGCGGCCGCCGTCCAGGCCATGAACGGGCGCTGGTTTGCGGGCAAGCAGGTCGCTGCCGTGTTCCAGTTTGCTGCCATGTACAACGCCCATTTTGGGCTGTGACGCGGCAGTGCAACCCCGGGCGGAGGAGGAGGTGATTGAGGGGGGGGAACTGAGCGCCGCGGTGCGCGGAGAGGAGTGCAGGCGGCGCGGCACCAGGAGATGCAGGAGAGTGGCGCGCTGGGAGGACATGCTGCAGTGAGATCCTCCCTGTCCTTGCCCCTGCCATCCTCCCCCCCCAGGAGCATGGAGGCGTGGGAGCTTGGCGCCGCATGTTGTTGCCTCTCCCAAAGCCCCTTGCAGATGCCGCTATTCAGCCAGAGCATTCGCCTGCCTTGAACATGGCCTCATATAAAAGACACAGAATCCCCTGCGCAGGTCAATGTGCTCATGACCACCCGTCCGATTGCCTCCCGGTAACAGACCTGAGAGAGTGCCAGAGGGGATTGGTGCATGCTGCCTGTGCACTGGGGCAGGCGGTGGCAGCTGCCATGCTGGCCCAATTACAAGCCCGTTGCCCACCGAATCAACGCAACATTCCTGCAGGTCCTATCCCCGCAAGAGGATCAGACACAGACACATGCAAAGACGTGCGTGGACCCTTCTCTGCATGACCACACCCTACCCTCAGAAGAGAAGCTGCTTGAAATCTGGACAGCATGCCATGGGAGGGAGAGGATGGGCCTTGCGATGCAGGGAGATCTGGCATTGTGAGGGGTCAAGTCGGCGTGCCTTCCATACCCCAAGCAAGGCATGCCCATGCCCTCTCCCTATCGCCTAGAACCAGGTGCAGCTGCGACCATGCAACATGTCCCTCCTTACAGGGTGCGACGGTGCACAACCATTTCATCCGGACGCACGAATGCACGGGATCTCAGTCAGGGGACCTGCCCAGGAGACCCGACGCGGCTGTCTACGTCTGAGGTCGCGATGCGTCCTTTGATACTCGGCGACGCCTGAGGTCGCGATGCGTCTTTCGAAACTCCGCGACGCCTGGTGGTGCCTCAAACCCCAGCATGCCATGCAGACGAGGGAGCGGCGGGGGTGATGGCCTGCAAGCTGTCATCGGCGGTGCGTGCCCTCACGCTCAGGCGGTGGACCGCTGCGGGCGGATGGGCTTCCTCAACCGCTCCTGCACCGCCTCTACCGACTGGCACGTCAGCACCAGGTAGTCCCTGCGCAGGATGGAGTAGACATTCAACCCTATGCTGGGCAGCAGGTCCACCCAGGGGAGGTTGGCGCAGGCCCGGCGCAGACCCTCGCCCCCATCAGGGCCCTCTGCGCTCAGATCGCTGAGGAGCACGCTGCGGCGAGGCGCGCCGGCCAGCAGGCCCTCCAGCGTGGAGGAAAGCACGCGCTGTGTGTGTGTGGTGTGTGTGTGGTGTGTGTGTGCGGGGGGGGGCCGTGAGTGGGGAGGCCCTCTGTCGAGCCGGAGGCTGCGTCGACATGCGCGCTTGGGATCAATCCCCGCACATCAGCCAGTGTCAGGTTTCGAGCATGGGGTTCTGCGCACTCCGTGTTGCAGACCAGAGTCTGCAATCCCCAGATGCACCGTCTACCACCGCACCGTCTTTGGCTGCGGAAGCCGCAGGGTGTCCACCACCAGCAATCGCCCTTCTCGCGCCTTGGCCTGGCGCGATGCGTGGGGTGGGAGTGCTGAGAGTCAGGGTGGCTATACCTGTGCATGACTTTCGGGATGTAACACTCACAACAGCCCTGCAAGCCCTGCGTGGGGGCTGGGCGACGAGCTCCGCACTCATGCCGTAAATGACAATGATGCCTGCAACGCCCCCCCGCCCCTCAGCGCACCGACAGGGCGGAGCAGAGGCCCAGCCGCCTGATGCGTTTGAGCAGCTTGATGGCGTGACTTCGTGTGACAGGGCCATGCGCGACGCCGCCGCCTCGCCACTGTGGCGCGCGGATCGAACCCTGGCGGGAAACGCCGCCGCCCTTCTGGGGCCGGGGCTTCCGCCCGCCGCCCCGCACCTCCGTCCTCGTCTTGGTCTTGTGTGTGCCCTGTGACACAGCGGGGTCAGAGAGCAGTGTTGTTTGAGGGTGCACCGCTGCGTCCAAGCATGCACCCTCGACGACCGCTGGCTCACGTACAGCAGCGGCATGTTCAGGCACCTGCAAGCTGCGACAGTGCCGACCCAAGCCCCCAAGCCCCTCCCCCACCTGCTGCCGTGCAGCGAGCTGCCAGCGCACGACGCGGTGCAGGATGTCTCGGCGGACCTCGGTGTTGAACACGTCGCCGCCTAGGGTGTAGGTGCCCACCTGGCGCCCGCGCTGGTTCAGCAGGGGAACGACCAGATCGGCCTCTGTGCCGAAGGCGGGGGTGGAGGTGGAAGCAGATGCTTCCTGCAGCAGGGAGGATGCGGTGCGTCGCCAGAGCAGGGACGTGAGCGCCGGTGGACCCTGCACTGCCACCTGGAGCTTGGTCGCCTGCATGTATGTGGGAGAGGGAGGTGAGGTGGTGAGGCAGATGGGAGACGAATTAGTTGAGGCGCGACGTCAGTCGACATAGGGCATCCTGGCCTACCTGCTGGAAGCAAGCATCGGCGACGCGCCGGGACAGCGCGAAGCGGGCCAGGCTCCTCAGAGCCATGACGCTTCCGGGAGATCGCAGCCAATGGACCCCGACCAGGCAACGCGTAGAGTATTTGTTTAATATTGAAGTGATATATTTTATCTGCCCACAGGCCACTCCAACCTCTTGTGAATGCACATCGTGGAGGGAGAGAGAGCCGAGTGCATTACAATGAGAGTGCTCGGTTCCCGCCATGAGCCGGTACCAGCCGCAGTACACTGTGTGCGGCAACCTGCTCTGCTCCCCGTCCTGGGCAACAGGTCAGCGTCGGAGGGGTGATACCTCTTTCCAAGGTCTTCCAACTTTTAGCTGCAGCCGGTCCGACAACATGGGTAGGCCGCGTGGGAGGAGGTCGGAGGCCATCCCCTCCCGCTCGCTCGGCTGCTTGGACTTGTGAGCGTGAGGACTCTCTTGCCGGGTGCAGCGATCGACCCTCCCGTTACTACTTGCAGGAAAGGTGCACGGCTCCCTGGCTCGTGCCGGTAAGGTGCGTGGCCAGTGCCCCAAGGTCGCCAAGCAGGACAAGAAGAAGACGCCAAAGGGCCGCGCACTCAAGCGCCTGAAGTACATTCGCCGCTTCGTGAACGTTGGTGCGTATGGATGAATCTCATGTGGCGAGCTGGGGGTGCGTACTGCCGAGGGATGCATCGGCATGCGTGGCTTCTGGGGATGGTGCAAAGATTGGTGTGGGCTTTGTTTCTGAGGAAAATTTCCCCACGTCCTCATGTGCAGTCGTTGGCTTCGGCAAGGCTCGCGGGCCCAACTCCAACCAGCAGTAGATGCGTCCTGCGGGTGGATATAGGTGGGTCAAGAGGCAGAGACGGATGTGAGTGCGCATGCCGGCAGCTGCTTCCTTGGGTTGAAGTCTCGTGGTGACTGGCCTTTGTCTTATGTAAATGCTCATGATGGGTACCCCTGATGTTTTCCCACAGGATGAGTCTGGAATGATGGCTGGCGAGTGCCCCTGGTGCATCTGCCATACCTCTGCGATTCAATTCTTGGGTGCTGTTTTGTAATTCAGCCCTTTCAAGGCCTATCGAGGCATGCAGAGCGAGGGAGGGACAATGGACTATGCTTGCCAGGACTCGTGGATGCTCGTGGAAGGATGTACACTGGATACGAGGTGTCTTGTTCTTTGAAGCAGGAAGGGATGAGATTGTGGGATGCCCACATGGAAGAGGTCCAGTATTAGGGAGAGATGTCCATCGTGCTTAGGCTCAAAACAGGGACATCTTGACAATGACCCTCAAATGCTTTGCCAAGTGTGTCGTACTCTCACCTGATGAAAGATTATTGCCAGCCACGCAGCCCCCGCAGCAGCTCGCTGCAAGGCTGCCAACCTCATTGAACCATTACAATTCAGATTCACAAGATGGTGTGACTGTGCTTTGCGCTTATTTTGGCGGTCCTCTAACAATCTGGTGCAACATCACCTTCAGTGAAGGGAAGCTCAACTCGATGTGTGGGGACTCCCACGTGTGATACGGAAAGGGGGGGGGTACACTTCGCCCATGCATTGCTCTGCATCCTCCCGGCAACACAGTTCAATCCGATGTGCATTTTCAATCTTCGAATGTTGAAACCAATATACTCAATATGATGCGATGTAGGAGTCCGCGGGCAACAGGCAGATTCGTTCAACATTGTTTGCGACTCTACTCCGTGACAACCCCTGACAAAGTCCGCGCGGCATTCAGCCACTGCCTAAGCCAGTTGCAAACACATGATTATGAGAACTATATTTGGGCCGTGCAACTTCCCAAGGTAGGCCGTCGATGCCCACTCGAGGATGTGCACCGTTGTGCAGCACCACCCCCACGCCTGCATGCTTGTTGATGTAGACCTCATCCCGGCCCCCTCGCGTCACCCACTCGACCAGGCACTCAGACCAGCCATAGTTGCCCTTAGAGCCTTCTACATAGAGACAGAACTGGTGGCAGAGCATGCAAAATCCCAGTCGCTGGTCAGCATGCGGTGCCAGGTCTGTCTGGGCAGGCGATGGGGTGCTGGAATGGGTGCTGGGGGTCATCCCTGATCCTGGGTGATACAGAAAAGATCTTCTTTTGTAAGGACGCCCATCAAGCGCCGTGCATACCCCATTCTTGGCCTTCCCACTGTGGTTTCTGCCCGCCCACTCATGGCACGCCCACCCTGCCCCCTCCCCACCCCTGTCACCCAGTGGTGGCAGAGCGCCGTGAACGACCTGTACAAGGGCCACGCCCCAGACCACCCTGTCATGACCGCCCTGGCGGAGGTACTGCAGCAGGCGCAGCTGACGCGGTACCGCCTGCAGCGCATCGTGGCCAGCCGGGAGGAGGTGTCGGGGCTGGGCCAGCAGCCAGAGAGCCTGGCGGAGCTGCTGGCGCAGCTGGACTCCAGCCTGGGCCAGCTGTCCCAGCTGCAGCTGGAGGCGGCCCACGACGCCTCCCCCACCTCGGCGGAAGCCGCACAGAAGGTGGCGAGGGGGGTGGGCCTCGCCAGGGTGCTGCGAGGCACGCCCCGGGATGCCTCCCGGGGACGCACAAGGCTGCCTGAGGAGTCCACTGGCCGGCACGGGGTGTCCCTCTCCGGACTGGCGCAGGGCAGGCCCTCGCCGGAATTGTGTGCCGTGGCTGCTGAGCTGGCAGGGGTGGCCAAGGTGGGCGGGGACCGGGGGGAAGGACTCAGGTGGAGAGAGTGCAGATTGAGGTAGACATGGGCAGAGGGACACAGGGCATTGTTCAGGCCTGCGCATGGCGACCCCTCGCATTCCCACCAGGCATATCGCTGAGCCCCTTCCCCTCAGCCGCCTTGCTCCCGGGAATTTCCCGCAGGGCAACCTGGCAGAGGCGCGCAAAATGACTGCCGACGTGCCGCAGGCGAGCAGGCCGCTGCTGCTCCCTGCCCTCCATGCCAGCCTGTGGCTGGACCGGCTGGCAGCCGTGGGGCACGATGTGTTTAACCCCGCCCTCCAGATCTCGCCAGTCTCGCCCCTGGGGTACCAGCTTCGCCTGAAGTGGGCCATGCTCCGGCACCGCTTCTGAGCTGGAGAAGAGTGCGGCCAGATGCCAGGCAGGATGAAGAAAGGCACACTCATGAAGGTGCCCAGTGCGTGGTTACAAGTTTCTTCTCTGCCAGACGCGGCTTGGAAAGTTATTCACCTGCTTGCCATGCATGCAAGAACTTGGTCAGGTGCTTGCGCTCAGAGGTTGACGGTGGTAAAGACATAAAGCACGGCATGGGTGGGTGTTCTTCCCAGATGTTTGTGATTCTACTGCACATACACTTGCTTGAACACGAGCCACTGCCGTAGTATCCGCAAAACTGCATGAGATCCATTTGTTCTTGGCACGCAGGCTGCACTATGCTGTTGCACCCACAACTTCAGCCTCGGTGCTGGGGAGGTGTCCAGGACGGGGCACCCATCCCCCGTTCCTCTTCTGCCTAGTGTGACAGCTTTGCAGAGTCCTCCTCCCCTTTAGGAGCGGCATCGTCACGCAATATGTCCACGATACGGTCCAGCATCGGGAACTCATTCCAGATCCAATCCAGCTGGCACGTCGGCGAAATGTAACTGCAAGGTCGGACGTTGGGGAGGGGTGAGTCCGGCATGCCTGTCCCACATATGTGTGGGCACCTACGCCCTGCCCCAAGCACACCACTTAGAAGCCGCCGATCCTGCCCCACTCACACTTCGACGCCCAGGTTCTGGAGTTTGGGGAGCTGCTTGAGGGGCAGCAGCTCCTCGGGCAAGAGGTAGCTATTGAATTCGCCGCTGAAGTCCAGCAGACCGGGGAATGCCCTGGCCACCCAGCTCAGCACGCCTGGCCGGGGATTTTCGACCAAGACCAGGCTGCGTACCTGTGCGCAGGAGCCGGCCGCTGCCACGCGCCGCATCCACTGTGCGTCGGCGCAGGTGTCGAGGCGCAGGGACCTCAGGCTTCGCATGAGCGGGATGTCCTCTGGGTGCGGGCGGAGGCCCTGCAGGCTCAGGCTCTCCAGGGCCTGCAGGCGCCCCAGCCCCGCAAGGTCCCGTCCCTGCAGGTCTCCCAGCCCTGACGGGCCCCAGTCCCAAGGTGCTTCCCACTGACAGGTGTGCACCTCCAGGCGGCGGAGGTCGGTGAGCATGCCCAGCGCGGCCAGGTGGCCCGCACAAAGCCCCACGCAATACTGGAGGGTAAGCTCGCGCAGGCCGCGCAGCTCGCCTAACGTGGCAGCAAAGCCGCTTGGTTGGACGGTGTGGCCCGCCATCGCGGCAGCAAAGACGTTCGGCCTAACGACTTGGCCCGCCAGCGCGTCGGGGACGGCGGCTGGCGTGGCAGTGTCTCCCGCAAGCGAGAAGTTGGCATCCAGGCTCACCAGGCTGGGCGCGCAGGCGCGGAGGATGGGCAGCACACTGTCCGCGCCCACGCCATTGGCTTGCAGGCGCAGCGCGCGCAGCGCGAGCCACGGAGGGGGGGGGGGAGCGGCGCGCGCCACTCGGTGGGCACCGTCAGCGCCAGCTCGCGCAGCCTGGGCCCACAGGAGGCCATGAACTGAAGCAGCACCTCGGTGCCCGGCTCGGAGTCGCAGCCAAGGTCCAGCGCCTCCAACATGGGCAGGCGCCTCAGCAGTGCAGCCACGGCATCCCCGGCCCCCTCGCCTGAGCCTAGCTTGCAGCCAACCAGGCGAAGGCGCCGCAGGGAGGGAAAGGAGAGCAGCAGGCCCCAGGCATCCTGCCCGCCCCTGCAGTGTGAGAATGAGGGTGTTGAGGGCTTCATCTCACGGTTACGTAGAGAGAAGGGTCCGGAAGCCTCTTGGAGGCCCCCTCACTGCCTCCGGCTCCACCACCTGAGTGTGTGTCCAGACGTGGCGATCGCACAATTTCAACAGCAGAAAGGAAGATTTCTCCTCAAGCCAGGCGCACATGGTGGAGATGTCAGTATATGCCAAGTCCAGCTCTTCCAGTAGAGGGGCGCACGGGCTGTCTGCCAGACATTCAAGGAAATCGTTGGTAAATTCTTGGCTGTTCTCCATGGAAAACGATCTGCGACATTACGATGAGAACTCAGGGTGGAGGTTGAAGGGAAGGTATTGGTGGATCTTCTCAGACAGAAAACTCGGTCAGAGTCAGCAACATTTCCTTGTCCAGTCCCTGCACACCTCAGGCTCCCCAGGTTGTCCAACATGGCCTGCAGGGAGCTGGGGTGGATCCCAAGGCCACAAGTCTCCAGTTTCAGGACCACAAGGCGGCGGAGCCGACCCAGAGCCTGCAAAACTGCTTCTGTGATGTGCCATCCGCGCATGTGGACTGCCAACGACGTCAGGAGGGGGCAGGCATCCAGGCTGAGCATGAAATCTCCCTGCAGGTGATTACACCCATCGACATCCAAGTGCCGGAGTTCTGGCAGGTGCCTGAAAGTAGGGGCGAGGAAGCAGGGATGTACCAGACCGCCAGAAGATGTTCAATGGATGGTGAGGTGCGGAGGGATCATGCCACAAACTACGGCAAACGCGGGCAGACCCTGCCATTAATAACCACATCGAGCTGCAGTGAACCCAACATGTCGGAATCTCAAGGGTCCAAACAATCAATGCAGCTTTTATATAGCCTTCCTTAGGAGCACTCTGCGGCTCCCTCCTATCCTACCGCACCTGAGCAGCGATTCCAGGGCCTCATTCGTGACATCCATTTCTCTGAGGGACAGGCGGCGTAGATGGACGCACTGCTGCAGGGGTGAAACATCTACAGTGCGGCACTTGTCGGTCAGGTGAATCTCCAGCAGCGTGTGCTTGGTTGCTGCAGATTGCAGGGGATGAGGAGGTTCCCTTCAGTATCTCTTGATCGCTTCAGACTGCTTAATCAATGAGCGATCCCCTCAATGCTTCAAACCTTTGATGAGTGACCACCTACCGTGCACTGCACGAGCCAGCTCTTTGGATGTCATGTGAAAGGCTCGCGCGCCATAGTCGATATGTCGCACGCTATTGAAGCGCTCATATGCACAGTCACGGCCCTTCAGGGCAGCAGTGTGGGTTTGTGTCGCCAGCTTGTCACGAAGTGTCAATTGTAGCTCCGGATTATGGACCCCCGACAGCTCCAATTCTGCCCAATCTGAAAGCCACCCCACATGAGACCATGCCCTTCGACGCACCCTTGGGTATAGGTCGGGCATTTGCCTAGAACCACATAGTGCCAGGTCTTGCAAGTCTGGCTAATGGAGGCACACGAGGAAGGGATGTCCCACATCCATCCAAACACCTACGGAGGGGGGTCGGAGTGAAGTGTTGGCCCCGGCAGAAGCGTCCAGAGATGTGTTGCGAAACGAACCACCGCTTGTGAATTGGTTCTGTGGGTTATCATACCGGCCGCACCTGCGCCAACAGCTCCTCGGGGAGCTGGGTCCAGTCGGGTCCACGATAGATGTGCGAGTGCTCAAGAGGCTCGACAGCACCCATGCCTTCTCAGTAGTTGTGCATGTACGATATAGCGTATATTCTGCAGATTTAAGCGCGTTGTAATGGAATTAGATGGGCTATTGGAGGAGGGCCTGTCTTAAGTCCAGGACATCAACCCCTCAAAACGAGGTCCGGATCCCTGCCAGATCTCTCGGCGGATGACCAATGCTGTCCGGAACCTCAGCTTGCCCCTGGTGTGCACATTTCCACATCGCGCTTTCACCAAAGCCCTCATTCCATGTATCGCACATGGCATTGGATGGATATTGAGTGTATTGACAGGGCCCAGTGAGGACAGTCCTCGAATTGGAAGATCTGAGAAGCCTGGCAATCACCTTGAAGTGTGCACGGGAAATGGGTTCCCCCCGTAAATGCTTTGATGTACAGGTGTACCCTCAATCATGTTTACCTTGATGTCACGTGCTTGGATTGCATCTGATGTTGATGACGTTCCATAAATCATGGAGGAGCTCCAGCGTGCAGGGGTACAGGCCTGCTCGAGGTGGGCCTAGCAACAGGGCCAGAAATTCGCACTCCTTCAAGGTCCAGGTCCTTCAGCCTGTTAGAATTCGGGAGAGCTGATGACAGAGTGTGTTGAGGGCTCGGCCATGGGAACGAGTGGAGATATCGTGCACCCCCAAGCTGACAAGGGTTCCGTATGGGAAGGCATGGGAACCAAAGCAGGCAACAGAGATCCCATCACCAACCGGCCATGGCCCCCAATTCTATTGGCCCCTTCAAGCCACATTCCTGCAAAAGAGGCTACTCCCCTCCCAAAACACGATCCCTCTGCCCCCAGCCAGGACCCTAAGCCCCCCTTTTCAGCCTTTGCCCTCCACGCCAGCATGAGACTGGACCGGCCGGAGGCCACACGGCACGCCAGCCGTGCCCCTTTCCTCCAGGTCTCGCCAGTCTCGCCTTTCGTGGACCAGCTCCACCTCAGTTGGGCCTCGCCGAGGCACCGCTTCTGAGCTTGGGAACAACCTGGCTGGATGCCAGGTGAGGAAGTGAGAAGCCAGGCACGCTCCTGTGATTGCCCAGTGCATGGTCCTAAAATTCTTCTTGTCAAGCCTGGCTTGGAAAACTGTTTACATGCTTGCCATGCATGCAAGCACTTGGGTACATGTATGTGCAGAGAGGCAGGGGTTTGCAATTTGAAGTTGGGGTAAGGGGCGGTTTCCTGCTGATTGTCAATTCTCCAATATAAAGCTGCACCAGGGAGTGTCATGTGCGGGCCACAAATTTCGAAAAGCGGTTTGGGATCTATCTATTTTGGCATGCGGGCTGTCGTACACCATTTGCCACCAAGTCCCAAGCCTTTAACATTGAGAGGCGACTGAGATGGGGCATCCTGCCTCTACTCCTCCGCTGCCAGCTGTGCCTGCATGACACAGTCCTCCTCCACCTTGGGTTCAGAGTGCACACATCCCGACGTCCCAAAGTACTCCAGCGCCGGGAAGTCCGTCCAGATCCAGTCCATCTGGTGCGCACGCGCCATGGCAGTGCTGGGTGGAACGCCAGTGGGGAAGGGGGGGGGCGTGGCTGGGGACGGGCTCGGTCTGCACCCCTGCACCATGCCGGCCCTCTGCTCGACTCCACCCAGCCCCTGCCCACGCACAAAACCCGCACATCCGCGCCCCGCCCTACTCACTTCCCGACGCTCAGGTGCTGGAGGCGGGGGAGCTGGCGGAGAGGCAGCAGCTGCTCCTGCGCCATCGTGCCGGCACAGGCCACGCCCAGGTCCTGCAGGCCCGGGAAGGCCTGGGCCAGCCAGTCTAGCGACTCGGGTTCCATGCACCCGATGAGGGCAAAGGTGCGCACCTGGGGGCAGGGCCCCGCGGCCGCCGCGCGCCGCATCCAGAACGCGTCGGCGGAGGCGTCGAGGCGCAGGAAGCGCAGGCCGCGCAGGCCCGGGAGGTCGGCGGGGTCGGGGCGGAAGCCCTGTAGGCTCAGGCTGGCCAGGGCCTGCAGGCGCCCCAGCCCCGCCAGCTCCGGGTACCACACCCGGGGCCGCCGCTGCGCGTGCACCTGCAGGCGGCGCAGGTCGGTCAGCGTGCCCAGCGTGGCCAGGTGCCCCTCGTGCAGTCCAGCGCACCCCTGCAGCGTCAGCTCGCACAGGCCGCGCAGCGTGCCCAGCGCGCCGGCCACGGCGTCTGGCGTGGCGTCGCGCCGCGCCAGCGAGAAGGCGACGAACAGACGGACCAGGGTGGGCGCGCAGGCGCGCAGGATGGGCAGCACGCTGGCCGCGCCCACGCCGCCGGCGTCCAGGTGCAGAGCGCGCAGCGCGAGCCCCGGGTGGGGCGGGGGCAGCGGCGCGCGCCAGCGGGAGGGCAGCTCCAGCGCCAGCTCGCGCAGCCCGGCGCCGCTGGCGGCCAGCACCAGGCGCAGCGCCTCGGCGTTCAGCCCGGGGGCGCGGCAGAGGTCCAGCGCCTCCAGCGAACCCAGGCGCCACAGCAGCGCGGCCATGGCATCCACGCCCTGGACCAGGCTGCAGTCGGCCAGGCGCAGGCGCCGCAGGGAGGGGAAGTGCTGCAGCAAGACCCACGCGCCCGGGTCGCCCCTGCGGTGTGAGATGCTGTGATTTGGGGGGTTCCAGTCGACGCTGACGCAGGTACACGGGCCCAGCAGTCTCATGCAGGCCCCCTCTGCACCGCCCCCAGGCTCCGCCGCTTGGGCCTGTGCCGGACTCGGCCAAGCACGTGAGGTGAACAGCACAGAATGGATAGATTACCCCAGCGCACATGGTGGAGATGCTGGTCCGCGACAGGTCCAGGTCTTCCAGCAAAGGGGCGCAGGGGCTGCCCGCCACACATTTTAGGTAGTCGTTGGTAAATGCTGTGTTGCCGGCCATGGAGAATGACCTGTGACGCGACGGTGGGGAGTTTGGGTGGCCGTGCCTGTACAACTGGATTTGTCTTGGGCAAGGGAATGCATCAAGGGGTGCCAGCAACACTCTCTTCCAGCCCCTGCACACCTCAGGCTCCCCAGATGCTCCAGCGTGGCCTGCAGGGAGCTGGGTGGGAACAGCAAGTCGCAAAACTCCAAACTCAGGACTTCCAGGTGGCTGAGCTGGGCCACCGCTTGCAGAGCCAGTTCCGTGATGTGCATCCCGCAGTGGTAGATTGCCAAGGAAGTCAGGAGGGGGCAGGCATCCAGGATGCACAGGAAGTCCCCCCGAAGGTGATAGCAGTGGGAGAGACCCAGGTGCCCGAGCTCGGGCAGATGCCTGGAATTTGGGGTGAGTAAATGGGGGTGACCAGGCCGCCAGAGGGTGGTCAATCATCATACACGACCAGCGTTATCATTCCCATGGTTGCAGCAGTGGCTAGAGGCCTTGCCTCCTAAACCTCCTATGAAGCTGCGCTGTGCTCAATGACTTGGTCCAAACACACCGATGCGATGCAACCATCCCGAGGCGCACCCTGCGGGTCCCCCTGTCCCAACCCACCTGAGCAGCGATGCCAGAGCAACATCCCTGACATCTGTGTCGCTGAAGGACAGACGGCGCAGATGCACGCACTCCTGCAGGGGTGCCACTTCAATGCCGCTGCACGTGCCACTCAGGTGGACGTCCACCAGCGTGTGCTTGGTCACTGCAGGGTGCAGAGGGTGATGAAGTTCCCCTCAGTATCTCTTGACTGCCTGTGACTCCATTGCCAGTGAGCCACCCCCCTCAATGATTTGAACCTTTGACGAGAAAGCATGTACCTTGCACCGCGCGAGCCAGCTCTCCGGATGTCAGGTGGACGGCCCGCGCTGCATAGTCAAGTCTCTGCACGCTGCTGAAGCGCTCGTATGCAAATGCCCGGCCCTGCAAAGCGGCATTGCGGTGTGATGCCGCAATCTTGCATGTGGATGTTATTTGGGCAGGCATCTTGACCCGGTGGCAGCCGGCAGCTCCCTACTTGCCCAATCAGAATGCCAGCACACATGGGACCGTGCCCTTCCACGCACCCTTGGATACAAATTTGGGCATGTGTTGTGTACTACATGTCTCCAGGTCTTGCAAGCCTCACTGATGGAGGCACAGGAGGCAGGGCTGCTCCACAACCATCCGAACACCTGCGGAGGGGGGTCGGAGCGAAGCAATGGTGCAGAAGGAAGGGTCCGGGGCACCGTCCCATACCCACCCACATACAAAAACACACCATAGAAGACATCGGACCGGTCGCACCTGGGCCAGGAGATTCTCGGGAAGCTGGGCCCAGTCGGGGGTACGGTAGATGTGCGAGTGCTCGAGAGCGTCAACAGCATACATACCTCCACAGAAGCTGTAGATCTATGCGAAAACATATGATTTGCAAAATTTTGCATGCTTATACGGGATTTTATCGGCTGATGGAGCAGGATGGGTCTTAAGTCCGGGACCTCGACCCTACAAACTTCTTCCGGATTTCCTGCTCGTTCTCTTGGCGGGTAACAATGAATGATCGGAACCTCAGCTTCCCCCCGGTGTGCACATTTCCAGATTGCGCTGTATCGAATTCTATAAAACATGCCTTCTAAGAATCATCTTCAGTAGCCTGTGCTCCTGCGGCATTCCGTTTTACTCTCTGTGGAGGAACGGTATCCCCGGAGCGACCACGGGGGAGACCGATGATTTCGGCGGCCGCGCTGTACCTGGGGCTTGGCTGACGAATACCCCACTCTCAATGTGGGGTTCCCAGGGGACTTGGTCAAACACTGCATCCCTCACCATGTCCAATATGTCCTTGAATGCCACCAGATTGGCATGGAGCGTCTGTACACATGGCGTTGGGTGGTGTGAAGTGTGTTGATGGGCTCGGTAAATTGAGGCCTTCATACAAGGAGTGTGCAAAGCACGTCAGTGACTTGTAACTGACCTTGAGTAATTTCCCTACAGCCGTTCAGATGTAGATTCATCCCTCATTTGCAGCCCCCTGCCGTCGCATGCCTGAGTTGCAGCGGATGTATATTATAATGTCTACTTCAAGGAGCAGCTGCGGAGTGCCTGGATCCGTGCCTACTTGGGTTGGGTCCACCAACAGGATTTGGAAGTCATACTCTTAAGTATCCAGGTACTTCAGCGTGTTAGAATTCGGGAGAGCTGATGACAGAGTGTGTTGAGGGCTCGTCCATAGGAATGAGTGGAGATATCGTGCACTCCCAAGCTGACAAGGATTCCGTATGGGAAGGCATGGGAACCAAAGCAGGCAACAGAGATCCCATCACCAACCCGCCATGGCCCCCAATTCTATTGGCCCCTTCAAGCCACATTCTTGCAAAAGAGGCTACTCCCCTCCCAAAACACAATCCCTCTGCCCCCAGCCAGGACCCTATGCCCCCCTTCTCAGCCTTCGCCCTCCACGCCAGCATGAGACTGGACCGGCCGGAGGCCACACGGCACGCCAGCCGTGCCCCTTCCCTCCAGGTCTCGCCAGTCTCGCCCCTCGTGGACCAGCTCCACCTCAGCTGGGCCTCGCCGAGGCACCGCTTCTGAGCTGGGAAGGCCGTGATTAAATGCCAGGCAGGACAACTGGTCACCAAGCATGCTCATGAGATGCCCAGTGCGTGCGTGGGAAACCTGTATTGTCAAGGCCCGCTTGGGATATATATTTCATGGTTGCAATGCATGCAAGCACTGGGATCAATGGATATGCACAATGGCTGGCGTTTGCAGATTCTGATTGGGCAAGGCTTGCTATTTCTTCCGAGTGTTGTATGTCCCACGTGGAAATGCACCCGTGGGTGTCGTGCGTGGACCCCGGCAACCGCAAAGCGGAAAAGGACCCATGTGTTCTTGGCATGCAGGCTGCACCATGTACGGGCCGTCTAAATCCTAGCGTGTAACTTTTCGAGGCGTCTACAATGGGGCACCCAGCCGTCGCTTCAGCAGGGCCCGGTAGCGGTGCAACACCCAGCTCTCCACCTCCTCCTCGTGGAAAACCTCCCCGCGCCACCTGCTGTTGAGCCGCTCCAGCGCCGGGAACACCTCCCAGACCCACCCCAACGATAGGGATGCGTTCCCTCCGGCGCTGCTGTGTGAACGCGGGGAGGGCGTCAGGGAAGCGAGCCCGTCTCGCACACGCCCGCCCGACCTGCCCCTGCCCCAGCACACCACCCGCTCGCCACCGGCCTCGCCCCACCCACCTTCTGACGCTGAGACAATGGAGGCGGGGGAGCTCCTGCAGAGCCAGCAGCTCCAGGTTGGGGACCGTGCCATTGCAGATGACGTCCACCCTCTGCAGACCGGGGAAGGCCTCGACCGCCCAGCCCAGCTGGCCCAGCTGGACGCGCCCGACCAGGGCGAGGCTGCGCACCTGGGGGCAGGGCCCCACGGCCGCCGCGCGCCGCATCCACCGCGCGTCTTCGCGGGTGTCGAGGCACAGGGCCCTCAGGCCGCGCAGGTCCGGGAGGTCGGCGGGGTCGGGGCGGACGCCCTGCAGGCGCAGGCTCTCCAGGGCCTGCAGGCGCCCCAGCCCCGCCAGCTCCCCGGGCGGTTTCCCGGCCCGCAGCTCCGCGTGCACCTCCAACTGGCGCAGGTCGGTCAGCGTGCCCAGCGAGGCCAGGTGTCCCTTGCGCAGTCCCGCGCAGTCGCGCAAGCTGAGCTCGTGCAGGCCGCGCAGCGCGCCCAGCGTGGCGGCCACGGCGCCCGTCGAGACGGTGCAGTCAGCCAGCGCGAAGCTGGCGTCCAGGTGGACCAGGCTGGGCGCGCAGGCACGGAGGATGGGCAGCACGCTGGCGGCGTCGACGCCGGGGGCACGCAGGCGCAGCGTGCGTAGCGCGAGCACGCGGGGAGGCGGGGGCAGCCGCGTGAGCCGCCCGGCGGGCAGCTCCAGGGTCAGTGCGCGCAGCCCGGCGCCGCTGGCGGCCAGGACCAGGCGCAGCGCCTTGGCGCTCAGCTCGGGGGTGTGGCAGATGTCCAGCTCCTCCAAAAGGTCCAGGTGTCGCAGCAGAGCAGCAATGGCTGCCGACCCCCGCCTGTTTGCATCCAGGCGGCAGTTGGCAAGACGCAGTCTCCGCAGGGAGGGGAACGAGAGCAGTATGGCCCAGGCATTGCTGTCCGTACTGTGGAGTGCACCGGTGTGAAGGGGGACCCATCTATGTCGCGCAGAAACAGGTACTCGGGCCCAGCAGTCTCATGCAGGCCCCCTTTGCTGCCTCCGGCTCCGCCGCTCGGGCATGCATCAGTCATGCCAATGAAGTGACATCAACCAGTAGAGAGTGGAGATGAACCTTTTGCCTAGCGCACCCTGTGGCGATGCTGGTCCGCGACAGGTCCAGTTCTTCCAGGAAAGGGGCGCAGGGGCTGTCTGCCAGACACTGAAGGTGTTCGTTGGAGAATGACCAGGTGGTGTTCATGGAGAACAACCTGAGAAGGTGAGAAGGGGCCTGGGGTGAAAGGATGGGGGAGGTGGGATCAGAGCCTCATGTGAGGGCACCAAGGGCATTGCCAGCAACGACACCCCCCAGGTTCCTGCACACCTCAGGCTTCCCAGGTGTTCCAACATGGCCTTGAAGGAGATGGGTGAGTACGGCAGAGAGTAGGTTTCCAACTTCAGGGCCGCAAGGTGACTCAGCCGAGCCACCGCCTGCAATCCCGCTTCCGTGATGTGCGACTCGCAGTCTTGAACTGCCAAGAAAGTGAGGAGGGGGCAGGCATCCAGGCTGGTCATAAAGGCACCTCTCAGCGAATGGCAGTGTACAATCTCCAGGTGCCGGAGGTCTGGTAAATGCCTGAAAGGGGTGGAGAGAGACGAGGATGGTAAGGCTCCCAGAAGGTGGTCAAGGGATGGTACAGTGCGATGTAAACATACCGAAAGTGCCGACAAGGGCGTACAGATCTTGCCTCTGGGAACAGGCAATGGAGGTGCGCTGTGCCTGACACACTGTGACGGCATGAAATGGGTACACCAGTGCAGAGATCAATGCGACCATGCCAAGAAGCACTCTGAGGCTCCCTACCATGCTGCCTCACCTGAGCAGCGATGCCAGAGCCCCATCCTTAACACTCGTTCTGGATAAGGTCAGGCGGCGGAGATGCACACAATCCTGAAGCGGGGCCACTACTATGCCGCTGCACGTGTCACTCAGATGGACCTCCACCAGCGTGCGCATGGTCGCTGGAGGGGGTAGAGAAGAGTGGATTTTCCTTGAATGTCGTCTGATCGGGGATGATTGCACTACCAGCCAGGAGCGGTCCACCTCGATACTTTCGAGAGCAGGCTGGGAAACCACAAACCTTGCACTGCATGAGCCAGTTCTCGGGACGTCAGGTGATGGGTCCGCTCTGAAAAATGGAGTCTCTGCACGCTTTTGAAGCGCTCGTAAGCAAAGGCTCGACCCTGCGGAGCAGGAGTGTGGTGTGGTGCCCGCAATCTGGCACTGCTTGGTACCATTTGGGCAGCCATCCTGACCCTCTAGCAGCTCCAGCACCTGCTTATCCCATCTCAAGGTCACCAAGCATGTGTCATGCCCACAAACTCACCCTGGGATAAAGATTTGGGGCTTTGGCGTGCACAAGGTGGTGCCAGTTCTTGCAAGTCTCATTGATGGATGCACAGGAGGCAGGGCTGCTCCACAGCCAATCGAACACCTACAAGGGGTCCGAAGAGACGAGATGGGCCTCTTAGTAGGCTCCCAGGTTCCTCTCAACGACGAACAACTCCTTATCGAATTTTCAAGGTATTCATCAGACCGGTCGCACCGGTGCTAGCAGCTCACCGGGGAGATGGGCCCAGTCAGAGGTGCAGTACTTATGCGAGCGCTCGCGATGTTCGGCAGCATCCATTCCTTCTCAGGAGCCGTGCATCTACTCACTAGCGTATGAATCGCAGAATTGGATGCTTCAACACGGAGTTTGATGGGCTGCTGGAGCAGGTTCTGCATCAATTGCCGGACCTCGGCCCCGAAATAGAGGTCCGGATCTCTTGCCCCTCCTCGAGGCTGGGACGATTTCATGTCCGGAGTTGTTCGCCGGAGGAAGGGGGGGGCCGCAGCTCCCATGTTATTCCTTCTAAGGATTTCGACACCAGGCTCGTCCAAATCCGGGAGTTCAAGCATTTTAAAATTAAGATGCGACCTCTATCCCTTCTGCTTTCCGTTTTACGCCCTGTGGAGCAGCCGTGTTCTCCGGAGCGACATCGGGGATACTGGATGATTTCGGCGGCCGTGGTGCTCCAGCCTTCCGTTGCAGATACACTCCACTCTCAATGTGGGGGGTCCAGGGGAACTGATCGAAGACCGCATACTCCACTATGTCGAAGGTATCCTTGACAGCCACCAGATTGGCATGGAGCGTCTCTGTACATGGCGTGGTTGGGGGGGGGGGGAGTATTGTGGAGACGACGCGCGGTGGAGAATCCTGTGATGGCACGAAACATATGAGCATGGCGCAGACCAAAAAAATGCACAGGAAAGGGTACCCCTGCATGATCTCTGATGTACAGGCACCCCCTTGACATCTGTCCCCTGCTGTCACGTGCCAGGATTGCAGCTGATGTAGATGACATTGTCGAATTCATGGAGGAGCTGAAGGGTGTCCGGGTCCAAGCCTGCTCGGGGTGGGTCCACCAACAGGGTCTGGAAGTCACACTCTACGAGATCCAACCCCTTTAGCCTGTGCAGTGTGGGAGTTGAGAGAGAGTGAGGGCTGAGATGTGTGGACGGCTCGATCAGGGGAACGAGAGGAGATACCCTGCAGCCTCAAGCTCACACGAGTCGCATACTGGGAAGCATGGGAACCACGGGCAGGCGCTGAACATCCCTTACCGACCCACAGTATAGCTACCTCCTGCGAGCACCATGCTTACAAGAGAGACGAATTCCACCTCACCCCCTGTCCTCAAGCAAGGAGTACTTTGCCACCAGCCCAGACCCCCCGCACCTCTCCTTCTTGCCCCCCGTCCTCCAGGCCTCGGTGAACTCCTCGGAGCGCATGCGAGCCAGGAACACGTTGTTCACACCGTTCTGGGCGCAGTTGCGCCGCGCCGCGGCCACGCTGCGCTTGCTTACCTCGGTGGCGACCACGCGGCGGAAGCGCGGCGCCAGCGCCGCTGTGAAGTTGCCGTTGCCGCAGTACAGCTCCAGCAGGTCGCGCGCGCCGCTGCCCTGCGCCGCGCGCCGCGCCCAGGCCAACATCTGCACCGAGATGCCCGCGTTGGGTTGCGAGAAGTTGGCCTCCACCTGCACGTAGCGCAGCGTCTGGCCCTCAACCGTGAGGGTCTCCTCCACCTCGTCCGCGTCCAGGCAGATCTTCTGGCCCCTGCGTGATGGAGGAGAGGAGAGGGGTTTGGGTGGGGGATGGGCAGCCACAGGTGCCTGTCGAGGCCAACACACATTGAAGGCAGGGCGGCCTTGTGTGTGATCCGGCACAGGGTGCCCATGACTGCCACACCTTTGCCGCAGCATGGCAGGGCCTCAGCACAAGGGCGGTCATACCATGTCAGGCCGCAGCAGACATGCGACCGTCAACACCACTGCTGGGGTATGCAGGCATCCAAACCAGTGGCAGGCCCCCCCCACCTGCTGCGACCGATGATGTGGATGGGGGACGCCAGGTCGCCCAGGCAGACCCGCAGCTTCTGGGCAGCTTCCTGCCATGCATCCCCGAGCTTCCTGTGGTACAGGAGGGTGACCATGGCCTGCCCGCTCAGGGTCGTGTGCAGGTTAACCTGGTTCATGGAGGGAGATGGAGGAGAAGCCTGGGTTGGCCAGCTGTCTCATCATGTCCCTTGGTCAATTCATGAAGCCCCATGCAGGCTTGGACGAAGATACCCATCCTCGACTTCATCGCCGCACCACCCACACCTCCTGCGCGCCTGGAAGAGTTTCGAACGCAGCTCCTGGCACAGCGGCAGCTCCCTCAGCAGGGCCGTCATGAGGGAGTTGCAGAGCTTGGAGGCCACGGGAAATTGGTCCACGCGCACAGGCCTGCGCTCGCCGGTCTTGGGGTCTTTTTCAAACATCTGGAACTCCAGGCTGTCGCCGGAGTGCCACACATCAAATTCGGTCCTGCGGGAGGGATCCAAGAGGCAGAGTGTCTAAAGCTGGTGGGAGGACGAAGGACGATAGCCACTGAAGGTGGGAAGGGAGAGGCTCTTGATTGGGCTGTCACTCTTGTCCTCACCTCATGCGAAAATTCTCGGGCTCCGAGCGGTGGATGGCAAAGGGTGGGTGCTCCAGATCCTGGAAGAGGGTCTCCAGCCAAGCCACCTTGGTGGCCAGCTGTGCCTCGTACTGGCTGGCATCTATGGATGTGAGGGCCGCGCTGTAGTGCACTGCCGGCCCTGACTCCACACTCTGGGACATGGCGAGCGTCTCCTGCCGGCACAGCCGTGCCAGGGGCCTGACGCTGGGCCTGGCGGAGAGCCCTGCAGCCGACAGGCGAGGCCACGGTAGTGTGGAGCGCAGCCCGTGCAATGCCCGTACCAACATACAATGCAATGTATGGGTTTGCTGATGTCGGCCGTGCCGTTGCATGTGCGGGCGTTGTGCACTCCTGCATGCATGAAGCCCATTGGCGACATTGCGCACCGTCGCGCCTCCGCTCCAGCGCGCGGATGAACATGGTCGGCACCCAGCTGATTTGGAGATGGCCACACAGGTTTCTCAGGCAGTCACCCTGGTGATGTACGGATTGTGGAGGACCCCGTGTGCCCGCATCTAGACTTGGAGTAGAATTGTCAGGCTCTGCGTGGAGTTACTGTGGTAGAATTTGCTCCCATCTCTAGGAGTGCCAACAAAACTGACATGATCCATTACTCCTCACCAGGCAAGGAGACACACTGAAGCCAGGCTACAAAACACTGTGGCCTGACAAATATTGCCTCATCCGCGCCTGGATGCCATCACATCCAGGATGGTGGCGTAGGCCTTGTCTCGCAGGCCCCCGAGAGCCCCCCCGACCGCATCAGAGCTGCCCAGTAGTTTCAGCGCCTCGCCCACGGCCCGGTCCACCGCCGCCCAGGTGTCCTCGTGCCCAGGGCTGTTGTCCGTGAGCAGATACAGCTCTGAGGAAGCCAGCACCCCGCTCAAGACGGTGCGATGCGCCAGCCTGAGGCCCACGAGTGGTTTCTGGATCTGAGACAGCGCCCAGGTGAGTGTTGTGTCCAGCAGAACTGGGCCATAAAACCTCATCATGGTCCTTTACACCCTGTTGAGATGATTGAACATTCATCAAGACCACAGCTCACCACGTGAGGTCCTCGGACTCGTCACCCACCGCCCTCCAGATGATGCCTGCGGCGTCCATGTAGAGCTCCATGGCGGCAACCGGCGATCCCAGGGTCGCCAGTGCACCGGCCCAGGAGGCTGCAAGTGCAGTGGATGAGTCAGTGGTAATCTCAAACCTGAAGCCACGGATTTGATGTTTAATGCACTGCCACTTCCCTTCGTTCCGTTGCCACACTCTGTGACACCAATGCACCCCAACACGTCATTCAACACAACAACGCACACACCTTTGTATGGCACGATCATCTCAATACGTTGCCGCAGAGCAGCCACGATTCTGGCATGCAGGGGACAGAGCTCCAACTGGGGCCCTTCCTCCAGTAGAGCCTCCTCCAACTCAAAATTGCAGCGAGCAAGGAAGGCCTGATGGTGGGTTTATGTTGATGCTGCATGAGTGATGAGCGTGGTTTTATTGGAAAACGGGGCCATCCTTGCATGAAAGGGGGAGTTCAGGGAGCGCATGCTCAGCCCCTACACCTTCACCCCACCTTGACCAGATCAGAGGGGGCATCGCCAAGGAGCCCAGCTGCCGCCGGGGAGAGGTCATTGTCCAGAGCAGCCTGGTGCATCGCAGAGTTTGACCATCCAAGGGTCGGCTACGAGGAATGGAGAGGAGGTGTGATGTGGGTTCAGCCAAGCAAGGACAGTTACCTTCAGCTGGCACTTGCGCTTCCATGCCAGCAGCAAGTTACCTGAACCCTTCACCGCCTCCTCCTCACCACATGGCCCAGCGCCGACTCCAGGAGGGCTGCCTGTAGACTTTGAACATCTCGTGTGGCCTTCGGTTGCTCCTTGGGTTTCAGGCCCCGCCCAGCCATCACATCCCAGGTCACGTTTGTACGGCAAGGCTTGGGCGCAGGAGGAGGGACAGGCGGTGGGGAGGTGCTGGGCGAGTGGATCACGGGTCTCACATCGTTTGATTGAGATCTGATCAAGAGCATGGATGCACACCAGCCGTTTCGTATGAGGGTCGCGAGCTCGCTGTGGCGAACTCTCGACACCAGGCAACTCGTCATGGCTGCTCCCACCAGGGGCAACCGTGATTCAAGCTTGTGATCAAGATTGTGCCTGTAAACAGAAGAGATTTCGTGCAAGATTGTTTGGTACAAGAGGATGTTGTCGGTGCAGACTCTTAGTTCGTCCAGCAGAGGTCGAGGTCTTCCCCTTCCGATTCGCGCGCGCGGTGCGGGGTGTGCACAGAGTAAACGCTTGCATGTCCTTCCCCCACAACCATAATCGCTTCCACCACACACAATCATTATCAGTGTCATGCGTATTGAGTATATGCAGTGAGCGCCTCGATAACGATCATGCTAGCGACCTGCGTTAGTAGGGTGAACCGTGCCCCCTCGAAAAGGCGAAACCGCCACTAACATCAGAGGCGATCCTCACTTCCCTAGGTCCTATCGGGACATCTATGAGATGTGCTTGAGACATCGTCGTTTCCAAGCTGCTTAGCAGGCTGCGCCCCTTGCCTTTGCGGCAGCATGCCATCCTCCAATGCCTTCATGGCGCTGCAAGAGTTGGGGGATGCCCTGCCGGCCCAGAACACCCCTCGAGACCACCCCGGCCGCCTCAAGCTCCCACTGGTATGGCTGGACCTCGAAATGTCAGGGCTAGACCCTGCACAGGACGCCATTCTTCAAGTTGCCGTCATCCTCACCAATGGCACTCTCACCGAGGAAGTTCAAGGTCCTGAGATCGTCATCTACCAGCCAGTGGATGTGCTGGAGGGAATGAACGAGTGGTGCCAGGAGCACCACACCAGCAGCGGTCTGAAGGAGGTGCGTTACCAGGCCCTGGGGAATGCGAGCTACTAGTTGCCCATGCATAGTGGGTGCTGGAGACACTTGACCGTTGAGGAAGAAGGATGTTCATCACCCCTAGCACCCACCCCGATTTAAAGCAAGTCTCCTTCACTTGACAGGCAGTGACAAAGAGCACCATCGACCTTGCAGCGGCTGAGCGTCAGGTGTTGGAATTTCTGGACAAACACATCCTGGCCAACCACAAGGCGCAGCTTGCAGGCTCCAGCGTCCACACCGACCTCGCTTTCCTCAGGGTGCACATGCCGCGCTTGGCAGAACGCCTGGACCACAGGTTGGCAGGGATTGGATCTTGCAGGCTGCCACTCAGCCGCCATGCCACCTCCTGCTGTTAAGGTTTGTTGACCCGGTGTGCTGCCTTGGCCCACTGCCTGAGCAGCCGCCCTGTCTTGGCCTTGGGTCCTCAGGATAGTCGACGTGACCACGGTTGTGGAGCTGGCCAAGAGATGGAAGCGCGGCGTGTTCCAGGCGAGGCCAAGAGGGAGGAACAAGCACACTGCCATGGCCGACATTGAAGACTCCATTGCCATGTTAAAGTACTTCCGTACCAGGTACCAATCAGGGTGTCCTGGGAACTGCTATTGTATCTGGTGGGACCTGGGATAATTGAGATTCAATTCAGCTACGGATGTCGTGCCATCAATCCAGGCAGGGAGCAGGCACGCCAGGTGACTACGCCTGCACACTGGCAATTGTGCAGCAAGTATTACAGCCAGACATGCATTCTAACAGCCGTCACCCCTTCTGATTCACAACAGCTTTTTTACTACATGAGACGATGCAGCTGCGCTCGGCGTGGGTCAGGGTGGCTGCTGGAAGTTCAAGCTGGGCTCAGCTCGCAGGCGGGTCATCCTTGGCGAGGATGAAGACCGTGCCCTTGTTACCCCTCGCGATGCGGAGACGGCCGTCTCGCGCGAGGTACGTGGTGTCTATCCATCCCTGAGGAAGCACCGGAAGGGGCAGCGTGGCCATGAGCAGGGATGCGGCCTGCCTCTGTGCAATCGCGACCCCCGGCAACCCCCACCTGCTCAGCCCCCTGTGCTGCCTCACCGACCCCCCTCCCACCCTGTGACATCCCTTCACCTTGCGTTCGTCCCCCAGCAAGCGAAAGGGGACGGGGTAGGGGACCTGGAAGGGGATCTTCGAGCTCTTGAAGGCGGCCCTGCTGAACTGAAAATCTATGCGGGTGTGTGGCTTGTCGGGCGGCTGGGTGGAACTGACGCCCAGGATGCCAAAGGGCAGGCCGGCACCAGAGCGGGGGATGAAGCCCTCCAGTGGCCTATCAGTGGTGCTGGCCTGCGCCTCCACCTGCAAGACAGTGCTATCGCGGTTGCTGGATGGCTTGCTCTTCCATGCAAGCTGAGGGGATGAACAGTCAATGACAACAGTTTGCAGGTCTTGGGTTTATACACCTGAGCCGTCGCTCCCCTCCAACCCACCCTGCACCCCGCGCTGCCCACCTCCAACTTCCCAAGACTGCCAAACTCCACGACATTGACGACGCGCGGCAGGGCCGATGCATCACCTAGCAATATGTCCTGGAAGATTGACAAACCTTTGGTTCCTGTGGCTGCTCTCTGCACCGGCGATGCGGTGCTCTCCTTAGTGTTGTAGAGTAGCCTCCACCGGCCCTCGATCAGTGGGGATCGCGTGGGATCCTGGGTTGGACATGGGTGTGTGGAGATTTCTAGCTTGAATGGCAGAAACAGACGAGGAGAACAGGAGTCAAGCCGGTGGGCATGTGCTGAACTACATGCATCATTTCCCACCTTGATCCCCGTGTTGCTGCTCTCCAGGGCGTCGACAAGATTCAAAATGGTCGAGCTGGCTGGCAGCGGATCCTCCTTGAGGGCTTGCTGCAGAGCCGAAAGCTCCTGCGATCCAAAACAACCGAGGAGCTGGTCGGAGCAGCCCCATTGTGTGGAACCCTGCCGGGTTCATCTCAGCACACAGATTCAATGTCACCTTGATTGTTGCACTGGGGTTGTTACCCCATCGATTGAAGAATGCCAACGGTCTGGGTAGGCGCAGTGTGGCTCCATGACTCCGCATGCATCGCGGTGTAACCACATTGTGCTTTACAAAGGGTGAGTTCTGCCCTGATGGAATGCACGACCTCAATCTCACGCTCGCCATCGGACACTGCCTGTACTTCTGGTCCCCAGCGAGGAGGCTTGCGCCTTAAATTGTGGGGGCAAGGGGGTCCGTCATGGTTCCATGATGGCGGGAAGGTCACGTCGACGACAACATGCCCTTGCGTTGATGCACATACAATCATCTTTCTCGATATTTTTAAAACCTCTCAAGACTCCACACATGGTTGCACTCACGACTGTGGCTGGATCTGTGGCGGCGGCAGCGGGAGCACTTCTCGTTGCATGGCCGATCGCGATCTGGTGCGTGCATGCATTGAACAAACAGCGGGGAGAGGAGAACCTGGGGGCACGCATTCAAATCCCAAGAGACAGTGGCACCTATTCAGAAGCATGCATCATCACAAGCAGGTGGGAGGTTCGCAAGCTTGAGAAGCCAAAGTATGTGGTGACAAGGACCCTGAAGACACGGCAGACGCCGTTTTTCGGCACAACTGCCGAGATTCGGAGCTATGCCCCTTTCTTGACCGCTGAGGTAATTCCATCAAAGGGTGGTACTGAATTCGCCATATTTACCCCCTTGTGTGACTGGCAATGTCAGACCCTCATACTCGTCAACATCATGCAACCACACTCCTCAGGTAACACTGGAGGGCTGTGACATGAACATGGCGATGGGCTCTGGCTTCAGGCAGGTGGCGGGGTTCATCTTCGGGAAGAACAAGGCTGTGGACCGTGAAGGAGCCGAGAAGGTGTCCATGACCTCGCCTGTGGCGATGGAAGTGGTGCACAACGAGAAGATCGGGATGACAGCGCCAGTCATGTCCCAGCAGGACGGTGGTGGAGTCTACAAGGTGAACTGATCCTGGTTGTGCTGGTGTGTGGCTTGCATTGTGCTTTGCAGAAGAGAGCAAGTACTGTATGCCGTGGCTGCGTGGCAGCCTCTCTGGGTTGAGGAGGGAACCTCAAACAGAGTGGTCCCAGAGGTTCAGGTGCAGGAGCGTCCCTGCCCCCTCATGAAACCCATAGGTGGCATTCACCATGCCCAGCAAGTACACCAAGGACACCCTGCCGCGGCCCGACAACCCAAACGTCAAGATCATCGAGGTGCCGTCTCGCACCATGGCCGTGCTGACATGGAATGGCGGGGTCCCTCGTGAGGAAACTACGGCCAGCAAGACGCAAGAGTTGCGGGCCCTGCTGGCAGCGGCGGGCGTGAAGAGCACGGGAAGCGTGCACGTCTGGGGTGAGTCAGTTTTGACGGGTGTTCATGGACTGGTGCTTCCGCAAGCATCGGCATTCTTTATCACGTTAACCAGCTTTTGGGTGCATGCTCTTGTTGCCTGTATTGCAGGGTGACATGCAATGTTAGAGGGAGCTCTCACGAAAATCTAAACTATCGCTTTAAACACAGGGTACCACCCTCCCTGGGCGTGAGTGGTTTTGGAGTGGCCTGTCTGGGGGTATGCAGCTGTCAGAGTGCCAGTTTTCCTCCTGATAGGGCTCAAGGAGAGCAGTCGGCAGGGTTGTGCTTGCAAAGCGTTTGGAATGTAAGCCTAGGGTCACCTGCCTGTACATCATCCTGATCCCGCTGCACTCTGTCAATCATCCGCCAAGCTTTCCTCGTCTCATTCAGGCTGCCCATCCAGCGCATCAACGAGATCTTGCTGGAGGTCGAAAGCAAGTAGGCTGCCAGCAGGCAGGCATCCCCGACGTTCTCTGTATGCAGCTGTTGCCTGGCTCGATCCATTGTCACATGCACACTGCTGTTTGACCCGCCGTGCAGCGTGATTGCACCCTTGCTGCCCTGCTTTGCCATCTTGTGTACATCAGAAAAGGGAGCAACCACACGAGGTGCGACGGCGCCATAGGTGGGGAGGGGTCTGAGTCTCCAAGTGCAGCGCAGCACCCACCAACTGGGTGAGGAGACCTCATTTCCATGAAGACCCCTCTGTCTCAACAAACACTCCTCCTGCCTACTTCTTGGCGGGGGACACCGCGGCCGCAGCGCGCGTGGCCTTGCGCGCGCTGCCCACCTCCTCCTTGCCGTCGTCGCCGCCCTCCTTGACGTCTGCGGAGGACGCCGCCGTGACCGACCCGGCGCGCTTGCGTGCTGGCGCGCCGCCGGACTTGGCCCCCTTCTTGGACGCCGCGTTCCGCTCCTCGTCCTCCTCGTTCTCCTTCTCGATCAGGCGGATGAGGGTGTCGGTGCGTCGCGCCAGCTCCTACAGTGTTTGAATGTAGGGGGGAGTGGGTGGGTGGGGGGGGTGGGGTCGGATCGCCTGTCCTTGACAATAAATGATCGTCCATGCCAGGGAGTTGCATGAGGCGATGCATTGCTGCCCCTTGCATCCCTGTCCTCCCCTTGCGTCCCTGTCCTCCCCTTGCGTCCCTGACCTCCCCTTCCCCCCCTTCCTCCCACATGCCCTCCCCCTCCTCCCACATGCCCTCCCCCCTCCTCCCACATGCCTCCCCCCTCCTCCCACATGCCTCCCCCTCCCCCCCCCCCTCCCTCCTCTCCTCTCCCCAATCACCCCACCTGCGGCGTGCGCGACTTGAAGAACCAGTCAAACCTGAACCTCCAGTTTCCCCGGATCTCGGCCTTCAGCTCGTCCCAGGCGCCGTACCCCAGCTCGTGCACCTTGCAGACCAGGAAGCGGTCCTCCTCCTCCGTGTACGCCTTGCCCTTGGCTGGGCCGTAGGCGATGCGCACCTCCTGCCAAGGGTTGCGGTACTTCTCCAGCTTGGTAGCGATGGCGGTCATGATGTCCGCCTGGCGCTGGATGCGCTGCTCCCCGCGCTCAATGTTTTTCAGAATGCGGTCCGCGTCGTTCAGCTCGCCCACTCGGGACCAGAAGGTCGCCGCGTACTCGCGCACCTGCGTTTTTCGTGGGGTTTGATTGTTTGGGAGGAGAGGATGGTGGTCACGGCAAAATGACCAGGGAGTGGGAGGGCAGGAATAGCGATGCGGATGCTGGTGGTAGGAGATGGATCAGCACAGAGTTTGTTTGCAGGTGTGAACACTATGATCCACGGGCGGCGGCAGCATGGACACCCCTCACTCCATCACCCTGAGTCCATTAAGAAGACCTACTCACCATTTCCCCCCTTCCCCTGTCTCAAGCACTCCCTCTACCAACCGGCTCACCTCGGCTTCGGTCTTCCCTTCCACCTCCCGCGCAATGTCGGACAGCTGCGTCCTGCCGTACTTTTCGCAGGCGCGCACAAACGCGTTGAAGTCGCGGCGGTTCCAGTTGGAGAAGCCGTCCTCCAGCAGCTGCTCTCGCTCTGCGCGTTAGGGGGGGATGATGCCGGCACTCACCATAGCTTTTGTTTGCCAGGACGCGCTGTGGCATGGCAGTGTCCGGACCTGTCGAGCCCCTTCGCTTGCATCCACCCTCCCACTGCCCCACCATGCCTCCCTCCCGCCACAGACGCACTCCCACCACACACAGTCACCCACACACCTGCCAACTCCTCCGGGGTGAGGGGCTGCGGGTCGTCCTCGCCGGGCGCGATCTCCTTGGCGATCACCTCCTCGCTGGCGCCCTGGGCCCGCGCCGCCGCCTCCTTCTGCGCCAGTGCGTGCTTGTGCAGCTCGTAGGACTGCTCCGCGTCGTACAGCTCGGTGAGGCGAGCGGTGTCAAAGAACTGGAAGTCCTGGAGGGCCGGCATCTTGGGCAGGCGGGGACCGCCGCCGCGGGGGCGCGCCTCCTTGCCCTGCGCCTGCCGGAAGAACTCGTTCTCCGCGTACGACACCACACGCTTGCGCTTGCGCTCCGGGGGGTCCACCCAATTGGCACCTGGTACGGATGGTGGTGGGGGGGGGGGGGGGGGGGGCGGCGGCGGGATTGAAACAGGGCCGTGTCGCGACGGGCAGGATGGGGATCAAAGGAATTAGTGGGCATGCGGCCAGGGCCGCTCCCATGTCCGGCAAGGCAGCGTCCTGGCACTCCATCCCTTTCCCCTTCCATTGGTAACTGGCAATCCCATCATTCTCGTACGACACCTGGCCCCGTCCCTCGCAAACTTTCGCACGCCCTGGTCCCTTCCCCCTTCCCCTCCCCTCTAAACCCGGCGCCTGCCCAACTCGCAGGTGGTGGAGTCGCGGGTGGACCACTCGCGCGTGGTGGACATCATGCGCCGCGCCGGGCAGTTGCCCCTGGTCAAGGAGTACCTGGTGTCGGTGCAGAAGAACGACCTGCAGGCGGTGAACGAGGCGGTGAACGAGCTGCTTGTGGGCGAGGGCGACGCCGCGGGCCTGCGCGACAGCATCACCTCCTATGAGAACTACGACGCGCTGGCGCTGGCGGGGCGGCTGGAGCGGCACGAGGACACCGAGTTCCGGCGCCTGGCCGCGCTCATCTACAAGCGCAACCTCAAGTGGCACAAGGCGGTGGCTCTGGCCAAGACCGACAAGCTGTACGAGGTCAGCGCTGGTGTTGGGTTTTCTGGGGGGGGGGGGGGGGGGGGCG
>NW_011934403.1:97577-120370 GCF_000733215.1 Auxenochlorella protothecoides
TCGAGCTGCTTCAGCTGGTCCAGCTGATCCGTGTTCTCCGGCTCCTTGTCCTCATCAGCAAAGTCGTAGGCCGACAGCCCGCCGTCCATGGTGAACTTCATGGCATCGTCCGAGAAGTTCTGCGGATGGATGGAGGTGGCGGGGGGGGGGAGCTCTTGGGGTGAGGTCGGGCGGGGTCCATGGCGTGTTCCGACTTGATGCCGGGGGCTGCTGTCCCCCCCCAAAACCAGCCACCCACCTGCAGCTTGTCGTTGAGCTCCTTGGTGCTGGACTCGCCCTTCTGGATGATGAGGTCAATGTCCTGGTCGGTGATGTTGGCCGCCTCGGAGCTGAACACCATCTCCGCGCCGTAGCGCACCATCTGGAGCAGGTCGTCCTTGTTCACGCCCTTGGTGCCCTCCACCAGCCGCCCCTGCTGGATGACCAGCGCATCCAGGCGCAGCTTCTTGTACGCCTTCTCGATCACCTTCTCCTCAATGGCGTTCTCCACGCAGAAGCGGAACACCTGCACCTCCTTCTTCTGCCCGATCCTGTGCGCGCGGTCCATGGCCTGCAGGTCCATCTGCGGGTTCCAGTCCGAGTCGTACAGCACCACAATGTCGGCGGTGTACAGGTTGATGCCCAGGCCGCCGGCGCGGGTGGAGAGCAGGAACACGAACTTCTCGCTGCCCTCCTGCGTGATCATCAGTGGTTTGGAGATATGAAGGTGATTGTGCTCGTCTGAAGCAAGGCGACGAAGGAAGAACAGGGTCCAGGGGATGGTTATCACTGGGAGGAGTTTGGTTCAGGATACGGGCGACGGGAGGTCGAGCCTCATGGAATGGGAGGCGCGACCCCTGACCCAGGGCCGCAAGGACTTGGGCATTGGCCAGCCTCTGCCGTCCTTCTTGTAAAGTTCGAGACTGGACTCACCCGCCAACATATCAAGCCCTCGCACTACCACTACCCCCCCTGTCCTACCCCCTTCTCCTCCCTACATACTCACCCGGTTATAGTCGTCGATCTGGCTCTCGCGGTCCTCGCCGCTGGTGTTGCCGTCGATGCGGCAGTACTGGTACCCGCGATACAGGCAGTAGTCCTCCAGGATGTCCAGCACTCGCGTCATTTGGGAGAAGATGAGCACACGCGACCCGCGGCTCTGCAGCTTGGGCAGCAGCTTGTCCAGCAGCACCATCTTGCCCGAGTTCTCCACCAGGTGCTCGCCCGTGATGTAGGGCGGCCCCGGTTCCGCGCCCTGGAACAGGTAGGGGTGGTTGCAGCACTTGCGCAGCTGCATCACAATGTTGAGCAGGCGCGAGCGGTCCGCGCCGCCCGTCACCGCGTCCATGTCCTTCTGCAGCAGCGCGGCATAATACTTGCGCTGCATGTCGCTCATCCCGATCTTCAGGATGGTCTCCTTCTTGGGCGGCAGGCTCTTCTCCACGTCCGACTTCAGGCGGCGCAGCAGGAAGGGGCGCAGCACCTTGTGCAGCTGCTGGACGACCTCCGCCTCCGCCTCGCGCCCCGCGCCAATCTGGAACCACTCGTCAAACTTCTCGGCGGAGGAGAAGACCTCGGGCAGCAGGAAGTTGAGCAGCGCCCAGAGCTCGTGCAGATTGTTCTGCAGCGGCGTGCCCGTGATGAGCATGCGGTAGTTGGTGGTCAGCGTGCGCACGACCTTGGACAGGATGCTGTTTTCGTTCTTGATGCGGTGCGCCTCGTCGATGATGATGTAGCGCCAGTGGAAGCGCTTCCAGTGGTTTTTCTCCTTAATCACCATCTCGTAGGAGGTGACCACCACGTCAAAGCGCCCCGGCTGGCAGGCCTCCTCCTTCTGCGCCGCGCGCTGCTCCTGGTTGCCGTGGAACTTGACGGCTTTGATGGCGGGGCACCAGCGGCGGAACTCGTTCAGCCAGTTGTGCAGCGTGGACTTGGGCACGATGACCATGTGCGGCCCGGTGATGCCGCGGAACTCGCGCAGGTAGCCCAGCAGGGAGATGGTCTGCAGCGTCTTGCCCAGCCCCATCTCGTCGGCCAGAATGCCGTTGATGCCGTTGTCGTACAGGTGGATCAGCCAGTTCAGGCCCTGCAGCTGGTACTCGCGCATCGTGCCGCCCGTGATCACGCTGGGCTGGACCTGGAGGCGGTGCCCCACTGCGCCGGGCTCCGCGCTCTCCTCGTCGCGCAGCAGCTCCTCGTCCTCCATCTCCTCGGTCAGCGCCGCGCCGTGCCGCCCCTTCTTCTTGCGGGCTTTGGTGGCCGACGCCCCCGCCGCCGCCGCGGGGGCAAAGTGCTGGAACACCTCGGCCTGGCGCAGCAGGAAGTCTAGGCGCTTGCGCCCGCGTGCAGCCTGGAGAGGAGGGAGAGGGCAGGAAGTGGGAGTAAGTCGCATGGGAGTCGATGGGGGCGACAATCTGGCCGGCAGCTCAGCAGTCGGAGTGGCAGGCTGCATTGCCTGACCCACCCTCACTACGGCAGCATGCAGGCATGGCAAGCGACTACTGCAGGCCAGTAGAAACCCTCTGTGAGCTGCCGCACCCCCTCCCGCCCTCCCCCCACCCAAAAAGCTAATCCACGCACATCTCCGGCAGCGGCGTCCTGGTTCTGCTCCTCCCGCACGCGCTCCAGCTGTTCGCGCCTGAGCTTATCTTGCAGCTTCAGACGCTCCCGCTCCTTCTTGGCAATCAGCTGGGCGGCCTCCGAAGGCAGGGCCTGCGCGATCGAGTTTGAAAGTTCGAATGAAAGCCCGGGCACGGTCACACGAGGCGGCGGGCACGATCTGGATTCGTGACCGAATCCAGGCAGATGGGTCCATGCGGAAGCAGCACTGCGCAGGGGCTGGGTGAGCGGTGCCCCCCGCACCCACTCACCACCTCCTCGGCGTCCGTGTCATAGATCGGTCCGTCCTGGGTGGCCTCATCCTCCGTCAGCTCCGCATCCATGTCTGCCTCATTGAAGTCTTCCTCCGGCGCCACTCCCTCCTTGCTGGGATCCACCGACCCAGAGGCCGTGTCGTCTGCCATTCTGCCCTCCCTCACTCGGACCTGGGGCAGGAGAGATGGCAAATCCGGGAATCACCTCTGACCAAAGCCGAGCGAGAGTGTTCTGATTATCGGGACCCCCGTCCAAAGTGCTGGAGGGTGTTCAGGAGTAGGGGGCCTCTGTTTCAGGACGGGAGGCCTGAGATTCCAATGGTGAGGGAGGGCGCGATGGAAAGCAGGGCCCACCCCTCAAATCCGACTCGGTCAGCTGGTTGGTGCGGGCCCCACAGTGGCTGATTCATCCCTTCTGTGAGACCTCGACTACCCCACTCGAACACACATGGGCAGAGGGTAGGAGCCAGCAGGGGCATGGATTCCCTGGAGTATGCAGGGGAGTGGCAACCCGCCACCCCCGAGCACAGGCCAGTCAAGCGCCTCGACGCCTACGGGTTCGAGGTGCGGTGGCAGAGTCAATGCGCAGGGCAGGGCATGTAATCATGCAATTCGTATCTTCAGATCGAATGGACCACCCCTTGCAGATACGCGAGGAGTTTGCGGAGCTGTACGACCAGTTTGAACCCTCATGGGCGGAGGAGGAGGAGGAGCGGACTGCTCGATGGGCGGCCTTCCTCGCAGACCTCAGGCAACAGAGCTCCAGGTAGGTGGATACTTGTTGTGCATTGCACAGTAAGATTATGTGTTGCAGGCCCTGAAACGGGGAGCATGGCTGTGCATCTCGGTTTGTGACCAGCCAGATCTTTCATAGCTGATGCTACTGCCGGAGCCCGCCCCTGGGACTCCTGAGATTTCTCCAGCAAACTACACCGACCCACCCCAATCTCTGTCCTCTTCGGTGCGGCAGGCCCGTCGCCAGCGACGAAGACCTCCTCCTCAAGGCCCTGGACTCCTGGCAGGAGCAGCAGGATTCGCCCTCCGACTACCCCAGCACGTCCATCCCGGGCCTGCGCCTGGGCACCCTGGTGCAGGCCGGCGGCCCCCGCCACGCCCGCGCGCTGCTCTGGCCCTGCCTCCTGCGTACACGGGAGCTGCGGCGGCCGGGGGAGTACGCCGCCCTCGTCGCCCGGGCCCTGGCCGACGCCCCGGCCCTGTCCCCCGACGACGGCGTCTGGCCGGGGAGGGCCTACGGCGTCCTCCGGGGCGATGCGGCGGATGCTGCAGAGGGAGGGTCGACAAGTGGCGCGATGGGCGGAGCGATGGCCAGTGGAATCGCTGAGCCATCTCCGGAGCAGCCCGCCCTCTCGCCCGCCGGCGACGAGGCCCGAGCGGCCGCCGCTCCCGACCTGGGCGCTGCTGAGGAGTCGAGCTACGCACCCGGCGCCCCCGCCCCCTCCCCGCCCTCCTCGGCCTCCGGCACCGCCTCCGCGGGCCTGTCCCCCGACCACGGCGAGTGGCTGGCCCAGGTGGACAAGGACCTGCACCGCACCTTCCCGGGCCACGCGGCAATGGATGCCGGCGGCCGGCGCTCGCTGCGCCGCGTGCTGGCGGCCTACGCGGCGCGCAACCCGGCGGTGGGCTACTGCCAGGGCCTCAACTTCGTGGCCGCTGCCTTCCTCCTCTTCCTGCCGGAGGAGGGGGCCTTCTGGTGCCTGGCCGCCGTGGTCGAGCGCGTGCTCCCGGGCTACTTCGACGCGGCCATGGAGGTTCCCGCGCTGGACGCGCGCATCCTGGCGCACCTGGTGCAGGGTGCGCACCCGGCCACCGCGCGCCACCTGGATGCGCTGGAGGTGGACCTGGGCTCGGTCACGCTGCACTGGTTCCTCTGCATCTTCGTCAACTCCCTGCCCCTGGAGACATGCCTCCGCGTCTGGGACCTGCTCTTCCTGGAGGGCAGCCCCGTAGTCCTCTTCCGCACCGCCCTCGCCCTTGTGGACATCTACAACCAGGTAGGGGGGGCGGTATGATGCTGGGGGCCGGAGGAAAGCCTGTTAACCCCCTCGCTGGCGCCCCCCAAACCCCGCCAAATGTATGACACGCTTCGAGCATGGTTCTTGGGGGCAGCCAGCGCTGCGATGTGTGCGCCCTTCTCACCCACACGCCCCCTGCAACCCCAACCCAACCACCTGCGCTCCCCTTTCGACCCCTCCTCCCAATTAACAAAAGGCCATCTGTGCGACGCGGGAGTCCAGCGACGCCTACATGATGCTGCAGGCCCTGGCCCCCATGTCCCTGGATGGCAGCCGCCTGATCGACACCGCAGCCATCGCCTTTCGCACCATCCGGCACAGCGCGCTGGGCGTGCTGCGCGCCAAGTACCGGCGCGAGCTGGCACTGCAGCCGGGACCCGACCCGGATGCGGGGCATCACATCTCCTGGGGGGAGGAGTGCGGGAGCGTGCGTGTCGTGACTCCCCGCACGCGGTCCGGCGACGGCGGGGTGGGCCGCGGCGTCAGCGGGGGGGAGGGCGCTGGAGCGGGGTCGGGAACTGACGCCGGTGCGGACCACGGCATCGCCAATTGCACCCCCGGCGCGGCCTGCGACCCGCTGGACTTCCGCAGCCCAGTGCGGCTGCCGCGGCCGCGGCGGCGAACCGTGTCGGCGGCCGCGGTGCTGGAGGGCCCGGCCCGCCACCTCCGCGCTTTCCTCCAGGACCGGCGGCGGCCGGGCGTGGCCGCCGCGCTGGAGGCCGCGCGCCCCTCGCCTGCCGCCGGCCTGGTGCGCACGCCGCCGGCCTGGGCGCTGGCCCGCGGGGCGCCGCGGGGCGGGGAGGAAAGCACGGTCGAGGGCGTGCAGCCCCGCGCGCTCTGCTTCGGCGAGCGGGACGGCGGCGGGGCGGCGCCCCGGCGCGCGCTGGAAGCCAGCGTGCAGCTGCTGCGCCGCCACACCGTGGCGTGCGAGGTGTATTTGGAGGGGCCCGGCGCCGAGCGTGCGGGAGAAGACGCGGCCGGCGAGGGCGCGCTGCTGGCAGCACTGGAGCTGCAGCTGGCCAAGGTCTCCGAGGTCAAGGCCACCAGGGTCAGTGTGTGTTTGGAAAGAGGGAATGGGATTTGTGGGCTTGACGGCGCCAGGACTTCCATGCAACCATGCCTGCGGCGGGAGCGAGACTGCGGTCGCATCCCTCCCTCCCTGACCCTGACCGTGCATGATGGCGCCCAGACAAGCCGCCGGGCACCCATGCCCAGCAGACCCCCCCTCCTGCTGACCCCGCTGCAGGAGGGTGTGCTAGCCGAGCTGAGGGCGCGCTGCGACAGCATCGCCGGCTGGCTGGAGACGCTGGAGGGCGAGACTTGGGTGGCGCAGGCCGCCGTGGAGACCGCGGGGCGGTCGCTGGAGGCCAAGCGCGCAGCGCTGAGCGGCACGGACCGGCGCCTGACGCGCCTCATGGTCGAGGCGGAGCGCAGGCGGCTGGTGAGCGGCGTCGAAGAAAAGGCTGAGCGGCAGGCGGGGGTGCACCGCACAGAGGGCGCGACCATCCCGGCGGCATGACTAGTCCTTCATCAGGCCCTGACTTGTCGGCGCTGAGTCCTGATATGTGTTTGGGACAAAGCCTCCCTATCCATTTTCTTCCTCCTATCATATTTTTGTTGTTGAGCACTTGGTACTGTCAGAGCCACTGCATTGCACAGAGCTGCAAACATCAGCACAGCGGTGCATGCCAACTACGTGTGTCAAGCGGTTGCTGAGACGCTGGCACTCGCCGTCTCTGGAGGCAGGATGGCCACCATTCTCCGTTTTCGTCGCTTGTCGAAGCTGAACTTGATGTTGCCGGGGATCAAAGCAAAAAGGGTGTGGTCCTTGCCCTGTGGTCGGGAGGCCCGGGGGGGGGGGGGAAGTGAGTTATGGAGTTGGAAGGGGCCAATCCACACCGGGGCTCAAGAATCCAGCTCCCTGTGGGGTGGCAGGGCCACCCCTCCGTTTACAGAACCCCTTGCCCCCAACGTCCCACTGAGACACACCATGCCGACATTTGCTCCGGGATGAAACTCGGTGCCCCGCTGCCGCACGATTATGTTCCCGGGGATGCATCGCTGGCCTCCGTACATCTTGATGCCCAGGTTCTGTGGATTCTGTCCCTTGTTGTTCTGTGTGGAGCCCCCCTGCTTCTTGGAAGCCCACCTCAGCTGCTGCAGCTGCAGTGCTGACCCAGCGACAGCGCCCTGCCCGCCGCAGGTCTCTGTGTACAGGGAGGAGGCACTTATTTAGGTGACCGGCGCCACTGAGTCGAGCGATGGCGACCCGAGCACGCTCCCGGCCTTAGTACCGCAACGTCTTCCAAGCTTCACCTCACCTTGTAAGCTCTGGGCTGTGAGTGAGACTAGCTGATGCTGCAACCCGCCCCACCGCTTCCACTGGCGAACCAGGCAGGCCATGGGGTAAGACTGGGCTGCGTGCCAAGAATGTGACGGGGTTCGAAGTGGTGCAATCTATGCAACATATGAAGGACGTGCTTACTAGTATATTTTGTGTAGACACTTTCCTCTTGCTTGCTGTCGTGGGGCGCAGTGTCCTCTTGTCGTGTCGCCCAGGCAAGTGACAAGGAAAGAAAATCGGCGCTGAGCAGGCGGAAGAGTCCAAAAGCTGGCTGCCTGGTTCTGCTCTTGGTCCAAAATTACAATGGCCGGCGCCAAAAGAGTGGAAGTGTACAAAATGATTAGTAACAGGGGTCATAGGGTGCCTTATTCACAAGGAATAAGCTCTTGATGGCGACTCCGCCCACAGTAGCGCGGTGCGGCTATTCAGGCCGCTCTGCCGAGAACAACCGTCGTTCCGGCTCCTGTGTCCTGCAACCGCATCTCCTTCAGCTCCAGGATCAGCTCCCTCAGCACAGGACGCAGGCCTTCAGCCCCAATCTCAGATCGAGGGTCTGCTGTCGAGCTGCGCAGGTGCCACAGGATCAGCAGCTGCAGGACTACCAGGGCCGCCAGCAAGGCAGTGTTGACCAGGCTGCCGGACAGCAGACCCGATGCTGCGCCCAGGGTTCGTGAGCTTGGGCCTATTTCAGCCCCATCGGTGTTGGGACGGGTCCCGGCACTGTCACTCACCCCACCCCCTCCGCCACTCCTCGACTTTTGGGTCTTTGGTGCGGGGGTGCCCTTCTTGCCGGCCAAGACGTCCTTGGCCTGTGCGGAGATGGAGAGAGGATGTTGCAGAACCACTCCAGTGAAAATGCTGGGACCCATGCAGTCCTTGGTAACATTCAGGGTTTCCCAAACGGCGAGGCAGGACGTCACGACACCAAGAGCTCCCCACTGAAGCTACACCCCACACCTCACCATGTCTCTCCATGCGGTGAAGGACGTGAGACATCCCTCCTTCACTCCCTTTTCGATGAAACTCCTCCACATGGTTTTCTGCAAATGATGAAGAGGGAAGCCAAGGGCATCAAGCGAGCTGTGCACGATTTCAAAGTAAGGATAATCTTTGGATCGCCATCTGGACTTTGCCAAAAACCAACGTCCACCACCCACCCATGTGCTTGCACACCTTGCTGAATGGAACAAAAATGTAGATCCTCACGGTGCACTTGTCATCTTCGGAGGAAGTCACATCCCACCGCGAGTCCACCTGACGGGTGAGGGATGGTCACGGCAGATGATGAACGCAGTTCTTTGGCAGGGATGAGATGTTCATCACAGCAGAAGGGTGACAGACAACGACGCAAGCTGTTGCACAGCACGTCTCCCCAGCATCCTCCCTTCTCACCGTAAAGTGGTCGCTGTAGGGGATGTCGTTCATGGTCTGGGTGGTCTCAAACACCAGATGGTCATCCCTGTATGCCTGATGGGAGAGGGAGCAGAGCAGGGACGACGGAGTGAGGTGTGTGCAGGAGGGGGTGCCAAGGGAGACAAGGGCCCTCCCCCGGGATGCAGCGGCACATGGCCCACACTTTCTCCTTCAACAGCGGCTCTGCATGCAGTGGCCGTGGTGCATCATGGCTCACTGTGAAACGCTGCGTTTGGTTGCAGAGAGTCGTGTCTGGACCCATCTTCATCTTGACCGGCGTCACGAACTGCAGATCCCTGACCACGCCGCCCTACGGATGCAAGGAGGTGTGGTGCGGGTCAAGCCTGGACAGGCTCGCCGGTGGAGACGAGGTGGCCGAGAGCCACTCCGTGTTCAAGAGGACCTAAGGAAGCGCAAGCACTGCCGGCAGGTCGATGCCTGCTGCACCCTCTGTGGGCAGGGGTCCTCATGCCACGAGGTCCATGCAAAGCCACAGAGCAAACCCTGTACTCCCCAGGGCCTGCTCCCGTGTCAGCACCTTGGAGTGCTTCTTCCACTTTGTGAGCTTGACAGAGGAGTCACCGCGAGACTCATGGAAGTCCTTGAAGTAGCTGGAGTTGTTTCCCAGGAACTTTGTCCAGAACACCTGCGGCGAGCAGGGCACAGTATACTCCTGCACCGAGGGAGAAGTTGGGGAAAGAGGTATTTGAGGCGGGTGCAGGATCTCAGGAGCCCATCTCCAACTCCATCCTTTCCTCCATGCACCAAACCCACATTCCCCCTGCCAGGCTCACCAGGGATGGCTTGGCATCGTCTTGCACGCTCGGGGCGTCCTCATCAGCCCTGGCAACGTCCAGGCTCTCCGCCTGTGGAGGAAAGAAGGGACGATGTGGTGAGGTCTTACCGCCGCAACAGCAGGCAGCTCGCGTTCACAAGGGAGACCTCTACACACCAAGGACTTTGCCCACCTTGGGATCCCCGCCCTCGGCAACAGAGGACTCGTCATCGCTGCTCCCCGAGGAGTCGCTGTCTGAATCGCCACTGCTGTCCTCCCTGATTGGGGACCTCTCTGACTTGCCTGCGAATGTGGCGAGGACAAGTGGCTCTCGAGCCAGGATTCGGGTCTTGCAAAGGGTCAGGTCAACCTGCCAGTCAGAAATCCATTGCAGGGTGGGCGCCGCCTGGCTGGTAAAAAAGTGGCGCAGTCAGGCGGTCAAGACTGTCTGTGTCAGCGTCGTATTCAGCTGCCAAATGGACAATGCATCCATGGCCTCCTATTGCCGCTCATCCTGACGAGGCCATTCCCCATCAGCATTAAGTGACCTGCTCGCACCAACATACCTCCACCCTGGCTGGTCGCAGAGCTCCTGCTCAAGCCGACGCTGCAGAGCAGCTTCTTCACCGGCTTTGTTATACTGGTCAGGGCCTCGTCCTCACTCCCCTCGGGCGATCCCGCTTCGCTGGGAGCTCTGCTGCTGAGCTGGCGCCAAAGGTGCATGATCAGCCTGCAGGGGTGGGCGTCGGGGAGTGTGAGCTGGAACTCCATTGGAAGTCGGTGGCAAGGTGTGTGGAATGACAACTCTACCTGCAAGGAGCTTACTTGTATGCATCCTCGCGGTTCAGGAAACTGGTGAAGAAGAGGGAGTGGGTGTGTCCCCAGCATATCTTTACGGAGTTTGGGAAGCCCACGTTGGACTCCTTTGTAACCTTGGTGATGTCCTGCATGGACGTTGGGATGTGTTGACAAGGATGAGGGGCGAGGGCAGGAAGGGAGGAGCCGAGTGCTTCAGTATCGAATGAATAGGATGACGTCCACTTGGACGAGTCTCCCCTCCTCTCCAATCCCTTGAGTAGCAGCACGGACCTTGATGGGGATGCTGTAGTACTTGTGGTGACCAAAAATGTTTGCATGGAAGCCGATGTGCTTGTCAAAAATATACATGCGTCCCTGCTTCAGGGTCTTCTTCTGGACAGCACACAGGTAGTCTTCGAGGAACAGCTGCATTATGGAACGGGAGGTCGAGGCACTGGGATGGTGCACAGGGTCTTAAGGATGCACAGGGCCTGTGAGTCATCCAGTGTTGTTAGGTCTTGCCTTATGCCGCCCTGCCCTGCCAGCTCTCCGTCCCGGTTCTGCACCCCAGTCAGCTCTCTGCAGGCCCCACTTTTTGGTTTCAGGGACGCACCTCATCATTTCCGACGTGGAACTCCTCTCTGTAGACGTGCAGCTTGCGCATGAGGCGGGAGGGCTTGCTGAGACTCACCCCAGAGGCCCGGGGACTCTCGCCATTGCTATTCCACCCCGTGCTGGAGATGTTGCTCCTCTCCGCTCCATCCTTGGGTTCTACTATGCGGTTCACGGTGACTCTGGGCGGGCTGGTCTTCGCATAGACGGCATCAGGTCCAACGTTGGGCGAGGGTTCCGTAGCTGGCCGGACATCCCTGGAGGAGATGCGAAACATGGTTGTCACCCTGGGTTCTCCAGCCTCGACATTCGGGGTGCCAAATTCCTGTTGGTTGTGGAAGGAGTGGGACATGCCGAGGGAGCCTTCGGTTCTCTCCAAAGTGGTCCGATCCGGACGCGTCGTGATCCTGCCGACACGCGTCGTCGTGACCTGCTAAACTAAGTAACGTGGTGCCGCGCACCGATCTGTTCTGGAAGTTGCCGGATGTTGATTTTATCACTTGATACGTCTTTGGGAATACAGTGTTCGTCGTGCTTATGGTCGCCATCAGGCACAACGTTCATAGCCGGCTGCTGTCCTAGGTGCAGGGCTCCTCCCACGAAGCTACTCGTGGAGTTGCCATCCCGATGGGGCGACTGTACTGCGCAGACTTTGCAGGTTACTGATTGCACGGCTTACCATTTTCTGGGACTCAACTCTAGCAACAAAACGACCCACGACTGCAGCTGTGATTCGCTTGTGCTACTGCGCAGGTTCCAGTGAAGTTAAATCAATTAAGAGGCGGCCGTCAGCTTCATCTTCAAGCACTTCTCAAGCTGCTATCCATAGGCTCTCCGTGACAGTTCCGTCAAGATCGAGTTCACTGCAAACAAGAGCACAGACGTCGTCCCCACAATGATGAGGACCTGGACCGTGTTGACAAGGGCCTGGGGTATGGTTGGCCACTGTATGAGCTGCACCTCTTCCAGCGCTCCCTGTCGTGGCAGGAGAATAAACGCACCTCAGGCGGGGTTGGCAACTTCTCACTGCTCTCACATGATGCTGGCTATATGACCGGGGGCCTTGAAGAGTCGCGAGGTTGATCTACAGCAGTGCATCCCTCATGAATGATGGTACCTGCACCCGATTGCATCACCGCACCAGGACGATGTTTGAGGTCGGGCTGGTCTTGACAGCTGCTGCTGGACCTTGAGAAGTCGTGAAAGTCTCAGCTTTCTCTTCTTGCCCCTGCAGGGGATGTGGCATTGAGAGCCGGTGGCATTCCAGGATCACATTTTTAAGAATTCATAGCTGTTGCCCATGCAGACCACAGTGCCACAGGGCAGTCCACTTACCCTGTCTGATGTCTCTGTGTCAGCTGTGTCCATGGACCTCCCAGGTGTCGAGGGAGCTGGTGGGGCGTCAGGCACGTTTACCTGCTCCTGCCTTTTCACAGACCTACCCCCACCGGCCCGGACAGCAGTGTTCCGAGCAGTGTATCCAGGAGATAGAGTGTGGCAAGGCATGCGTGAAGGGCCACGCACAGTAAAAGCGCTCCAGGCTCTGCAGTCAGGAGACATCGCCACAGGGCGCACGGGAGCGACCGAGACCACCATGTCGGAAGAGGAGAGTTGCGCACCAAGCTTGATCGGGCTTCCTAAAAGCCCCTTTGAGCGCACTCTATCCTTGGCAATGCATGCTCAGGGACGTCTACAAGCGCATGATCGCAGTCCTCCGGCCTGCGCTTTGGACCAATGCTCGATGCTGCAGGGGAGAACCAATCCATCCACCCTGATGCGCTTCCCGCCGAATATTGCTCCCGCTTCAGCGCCCTGCTCCAGTCCAGAAACTGACAGTCGCACCGGGATAACACAAACATTTCAGCATTACTTGCCGGCGAGAGTAATTGAACCGACGCAAAACTATACAGGAGCCCAGTTTACAGGTAGAGGTACCAGCCATGGCCTACAGGGAGCGCTCGCGGTCACCCTACCGCTCCTCCGGTGGATACGGTGGTAGCTCCAGGTGAGGGCTTTGTGAGAGCACCTGTTTGGTGTCACCAAGACAGCGGGATGCAGCATTTGGGGCATTACCATCTGCCCGGCACCAAATGATCGCCCCGCCCCACCCCGCGCTCGCTCCCAGATACGACGACTCCTCCAGTCGCTACGCCGGGGGGTCCAGCTACGGCGGCGGTGGCTACGGTGGTGGCGGTGGCTACGGCGGTGGCGGTGGCTACGGCGGAGGCGGTGGCTTCGGCGGGGGTGGCTTCGGCGGGGGCCGTGGCCGGGACGACATCAACTTCACCTCCCTGCCCCAGCAGGACTTCCGGGACGTCCCCGCCCTGGAGAAGAACTTCTACTACGAGCACCCCGACGTGACGGCGCGCAGCGACGGCGAGGTGGAGCGTTACCGCGCGGAGCGCGACATCCACGTCGGCGGCGAGGGCGTGCCCAAGCCTGTGACCACCTTCGAGGAGGCCTCCTTCCCCGAGTACGTGTTGCACGAGGTGGCCAAGGCCGGGTTCAAGGAGCCCACCCCCATCCAGGCCCAGGGCTGGCCCATGGCGCTGCTGGGCCGCGACCTGATTGGCATCGCGGAGACGGGGTCGGGCAAGACCCTGGCCTACCTGCTCCCCGCGGTGGTGCACATCAACGCGCAGCCCCACCTGTCCCCCGGCGACGGCCCCATTGTGCTGGCACTGGCGCCCACGCGCGAGCTGGCGGTGCAGATCCAGAGCGAGTGCCTCAAGTTCGGCAGCTCCTCGCGCATCAAGAGCACCTGCGTGTACGGCGGTGCGCCCAAGGGCCCGCAGGGCAACGACCTGCGGCGCGGGGTGGAGATCGTGATTGCCACCCCCGGCCGCCTCATCGACTTCTTGGAGGGGCGGACCACCAACCTGCGCCGCGTGACCTACCTGGTGCTGGACGAGGCGGACCGCATGCTGGACATGGGGTTCGAGCCCCAGATCAGGAAGATTCTCGGCCAGATCCGGCCCGACCGCCAGACCCTGCTCTGGTCCGCCACCTGGCCCAAGGAGATCCAGGCCCTGGCCTCCGAGTTCCTGACCAAGCCCTACCAGGTGACCATTGGGTCCAGCGACCTCAAGGCCAACCACAAGATCGAGCAGGCCTTCGACTTCGTGTCGGAGCACGAGAAGTTGCCGCGCCTGCTGCGCCTGCTGGAGCGCGAAATGGACGGCCGCCGCGTCATCGTCTTCTGCGAGACCAAGCGCGGCTGCGACGCGGTCACGCGCCAGCTGCGCCAGGACGGGTTCCCCGCCCTCTCCATCCACGGAGACAAGACGCAGCAGGAGCGCGACTGGGTGCTTGCCGAGTTCAAGAACGGCAAGCACCCCATCATGCTCGCCACCGACGTTGCGGCGCGAGGCCTGGGTGAGGAAGCAGGGGGGGTGGTTGGGAGAGGCAGGGCGGAGTGTATACGCATGCACCGCCCCCCTACGCTGGCGGGGTGCGGCTGCGGCTGTAGGAGCCGGCCCTTGCTGTATGCCGGTGCTGCAACCGCATGCCTGGCGTGGTACGGGTCATGCACGGCGCCTTGGCCTTGCGTGCCGTGCCAACGTGCTTGGCGCATGCGCCTGAGCTCGCTCTGGGCCACTGCCCGTGCGTGTGCCAGCCCTTGCGGGCTTTGGGAAAGTTGATGCATGGCGCCGGTGTGCATGCGGAGGACCGTGGGCAGACGAGCGCGGAGCGAGTGCCACAGCCGGCGCGAGGCGGTCAAAGAGGGGTGGCTCACCAAGCCGCACACGCGACGGTGCTGTCAGCGCTGGGCGGTTTGGTGCATGCTCGGCAGCCCTGCTTGTGCGCGCGTCGAGCAGCACCTGCAACCCCCACCCCTGAAGTCCTTGCTGCGACGTGAGGGAACCCATCCGGCCCCCCTACCCGGGCCCAGGGTCTCTGACCGCACGCCCTCCCAACATACGGGAGGCCCGCTCGGCCCCTCTGACCGGGCCGAGTGGGGAGGAACCCCGCTCTGGGGAAGTGGATGCATGGCGCAGGCCTCCGTGGTTGTCATCACGGGCCGCCTGCCGCCTGCAGGCCACGCCCGGCCTCGCCTGGCTCGCCCTGCATGCTCCGCGCCGCCCGCCTGTGGCCTGCCCAGCCCGGCCCTCCCCTGCGCACTCCGGCTTACCGTGTCTCTAGCGTCCTATCAGCTACCCTCACGATGCATGCCCAGTGACCCTGGCCCCCCCCCCCGCCGCCCTTGCTCACCGGTGCCCCCTTCCGGGTGGGTCTCGCCCCCTCCCTTCCCCCTTCCCTGAACTGACCTGCAGACGTCAAGGACATCAAGCTGGTGGTGAACTACGACATGCCCGGCAGCGCGGAGGACTACGTCCACCGCATTGGCCGGACGGGGCGCGCGGGCGCGGACGGGCGCGCGCACAGCTTCTTCACGGCCAACAATGGGCGCATGGCCCGGCAGCTGGTGGGCATCCTGGAGGAGGCGGGGCAGGTGGTGCCCCCCCGAGCTCAGGCAGTTTGCCATGACCAGCGGGGGGCCCAGCTCCTTCAGAGGGCGCGGCGGCCGCGGCGGCGGCGGGTTCGGGGGCGGCGGCCGCACTGGGGCGAACATGCTCCCGGTGGGTGGTGGCCGCGGGGGCGGCTACGGCGGGTGAGTCGGATGTGGGGAGGGCGCACGGCCTGGGCACTTTTGGGGGGGCGATACTGATGAGGGTGTCGCCGCGGCAGCTTGGGCTGTTTCCTGAGCAGCCACTGCCCTGACATCCAGCGCTTGCCTTCTTCACTGCGCTGTTCTGCTGTGCGGGCGCCATGCCTCTGAACCACTCGCCTCTCGTGCTGAACTGCAGGTTTGGTGGCGGCGGTGGTGGCTATGGTGGACGCTACTGAGAATGCCTTGCGTTCCTCTCTGTTTCATATGCCTTTGTCGACTGCATCTGTTTCCTCTTGCCGCGCACTGATTGCGCGGGACGCTGCTAGTCCTGTAGTGACCTTTCTGAACACCGGGACAGGGGCTGGGGGCCCTGTCCGGGGTCAAGGAAACCCGTCCCAACCTCCCAACGCGAACCGACTTAGGCTGGAGACGTGCGGGTAATCTTCACAGTGATCTCTTGTGTTCTGTCCTTACATTCATTACATAGCATCGAGATCTTGCATTAAAGTGCAGCGCTCCACCTCCCAGTGACGCAAGCACTGCTTCCACGGGGCAGTTGGTGGCCATGGCCGTCGAGGAGTACGTCCCGCGCAGCATCCTCATCACCGGCGGAGCTGGGTTTATTGCCAGTCATGTCACCATCAAGCTCGTAAAGCGCTACCCTCATGTCAAGGTATAGCGGCATGTCCAGAGCTTTGGGCAACCCAGATCTGCGTGGGGGTCCCGGCGTATTGGGCCTCCGCGTCGCCCAACACCTCTACAAGCAATGCACATGTTCATGCTTATGCCCAATGATCAAACTTATATGCCAGCATGTCGGCGTTAGCATCGGTGGGGCCCCTCCAACCACCCCTCCGCATCTATTCGCCCCACAGGTGGTTGTCCTGGACAAGCTCGACTACTGCGCGACGCTGGAGAACTTGAAGTCCATCCGGGACTGCCCCAACTTCAAGTTCGTGAAGGGAGAGATCCAGTCCACGGACCTGATCGTGCACATTCTGGAGACCGAGGAGATCGACACCGTCATGCACTTTGCCGCCCAGACCCATGTGGACAACTCCTTCGGGAACAGCCTGGCGTTCACCATGAACAACACGTATGCTGGGGTGGCAAGCGTGTGTGCAGGAATGGATATGGTGACGTGATGCATGCTCCCCTGTACGCACAAAGCCTGTGCTCACAATCAGCACCCTCTCCCTCATGCCTTGGCAGCTATGGCACCCATGTCCTGCTCGAGTCCGCCCGCCTGTACGGCAAGATCCGCCGCTTCCTCAACGTCTCTACCGATGAGGTCTACGGCGAGACCTCGCTGGGGAAGGCCGAGGGCCTGAGCGAGGCCTCTGCCCTGGAGCCCACCAACCCCTACTCGGCGGCCAAGGCCGGTGCCGAGATGATGGCGCGCGCTTACCACACCTCTTACAAGCTCCCCGTCATCGTCACTCGGGGAAACAACGTGTACGGGCCTCATCAGGTGCGTTGTTATTGGTCTAGCAGGTGTCTTTTTACTATTTGGGAGGGAGGGCGTATGTGGCCTGCCTGCCCAAGGGCGCCTGGGCTCATGGGGCGCTTCGCTACCGGCATCTGCACAACACCATTTTATTCCCCACTGTGATCTGCAGTTCCCGGAGAAGATGATCCCCAAGTTCATTCTGAGGGCTCAGCGTGGCGAGAAACTGCCCATCCACGGCGACGGCATGTCGGTGCGGTCCTACCTGTACGTGGAGGACGTCGCGGAGGCCTACATCATCGTCATGCTGAAGGGCACGGTGCGTTGTGGGTGGGTGCGTGGGAGCACCGTCTCAGTGGTCATGTGCCTGCCGACCACCACCTGGACCCAAGTAGAGACATGTGCTGATGTTTCATAAGGGGTGCTTTGCGAGTGCGTGGTTCCCCTTTCGGTGCATGAGCTCAGCTCGGCTACAACACACTGCATTGTTATTATGATCCACCATGCCAATATACTTTTCGGTATCCGCTGGGGCCAACACTGATTCTCAAAGTGCTTGACCACACCTCAGGAATGAAATCTTCCTTTGGGAAAATTTCCTACCGCCCCACCTCCCTCAGCCCAAGTATCACAACCTCCCTCCACCATATCCTCAGGTCGGCGAGACGTACAACATTGGCACGCAGAAGGAGCGCACCGTCGTGGATGTGGCAACCGACATCGCCAAGCACTTTGGCTTGCCCGCCAACTCCATCGTTCATGTCCGCGACCGCGCCTTCAACGACCGCCGCTACTTCATCTGCGACAAGAAGCTGCTGGACTTGGGCTGGAGCGAGACGGTGGACTGGAAGGAGGGCCTGAAGCGCACCATCGACTGGTTCCTGGAGCACGGGCAGCCGGAGTACTGGTCCAACGGCAACATGGAGGCGGCGCTGGAGGCGCACCCCACCCTGCAGCACTCCACCGCCGTTCCCGTCCGCATCCACTGAGCGGGCAAAGGGGGTGGAGAGGAGCCTCCTCCCTTTGGTACATGGAGGGAGTCCGCCATGAGGAGGCTGGACACAGGCGTGGCACGGGCGCACCGCTCGCGCTGGGCCACTCAGCCTGCGTCGCACCACTGGCCCCAGGTTCCGATGTGGCGACGGCGGCCATCGAGGCTGCTGCTGAACGTAGACCCTGGTCTTGCCCCTGTATCATGTCCCTTGCATACTGTCGACGAGAACGATCGAACCTATCCCAGGGAGGACATGCCCATGCCCAGTGCTTGTAATACAACAGAGGGACGATGCTGGTAGACTGGGGCACCAACGTGCCCGCGAGGATATCTGTGCAGGCCTGCCTGCCATTCAGGCGCCCTGTCCTGCTCGCGTCAGGGCGCGATGCAGTCCAGCGCGGAGTGGGAGCGCGTGGAGAGCTCCGCCAGGTCGCGCCAGACGTGCTCCGCGGCGGCCACATCCCCCGCCGCATAGGACATCGGAGCGTCGGGCGCCGCGTCTGCGAGCGGCGGGCCGCCCGCCTCCCCCGCCTCCTCATCTAACGAGGCCAAGGAGGCGGCCAGGGACCCGTGCGCGCCCAGCTCATGCTCCAGCGAGGCGGAGGGCGGCAGGCCGAGCGCGGGGAGGTGCAGCCAGGAGGGCAGCGAGGCGCGCGGGATCTTGCGTGGCAGGGGGTGCTGCGCCGTGGCGGCGCCGTCCCGCGAATCGCTGGGCGCGAGCAGCTGAGCCAGCGCGGCGTCGATGGCGGCCTCCACGGCGCAGGCGGCATGCATGACCGGCAGCGCACGCCATGCGCGGAGCTGGCCCTCCCTCACCGCGCGCGCGATGTCGGCAGGGCTGAGGTTGCGCGCGGCCTGGCCCGCACCAAAGGCGGCGGCGGGCATGGCCAGCGTGACGTGCCCGCCCCAGGGCTGGCCCACCATTTTCAGCAGGGGGGAGCGGGGGAAGAAGGTCAGCGCCTGGCCGCAGCGGTGCTTGAACTCGGTCTCCAGCGCGCGGCCGAGGCCGGCGGGGAGCAGGCGCTGCGCGGCGATCACCGGCAGCAGCCAGGGGTTGGCCTGGCTGACGATGGAGTAGTTGACATTGAAGGTCTCGCCCAGCTCGCGCATGGGCAGGTCCAGCTCCAGGCTGCCGTCGCGCCAGCGGCGCGGCAGCGCCGCGCCGCCCCCGCCCCCCACCGCGCCCAGGGGGACGGTGGCGCCGTGGGGGTCTCGGGCCAGCAGCTCGCGCGGCGCGAAGAGCCAGGGGAAGGCGGAGGAGCAGGCCACCGCGCTCCAGACCAGCACGCTGGGCGCCGACAGGTAGTTGAGCACACGGGGGGGCTCGCGCGTGTCGGCCGCGCACACCGACACGTTCAGGATGCGGCCTGAGACGGCGTACGCGTCGGCAAAGGTCAGGTCGGCGCCGTACAGGCGCTTCAGTCGCTCCACGAACACCGAGCCGTCCTGTGCCGTGCCTGGAGGGGTGAGGGGTGGGATGGGGTGGTGAGCGGGAATCAGGTCTGGAGGAATGGGTCGACGCCCATCCGGCAGAGCACGCCAGCGGAAGCGGCGTGTGAGGATGGGAGGGGAGGGGTGCAGGAGGAGGAGCCTGGTGCGCACAGCAAGGGGGATCCCTCTGACGAGTGTGCTCGCGGCCCGCCGTGCCACCGGCTCCCTCCTCAGCGCGACACCCACACCAGCCTCACCCTTGACCACCAGGTGGCGCAGGATGTGGGGCGTGGTGTTGTTGGACAGCAGGTTCATGTCCAGATCGCCGGGGAACATGTTGACCAGCGCCGCGAGCTGGGCCACGGGGCGCGAGGCGAGGATGCCCGCGCCCAGTGCACCGGCGCTGCTCCCAGCCACGATGCGCGGCAAGATGCCCGCATTCAGCAGCACTTTGATCACTGCATGGTAGAAGTATTTTTTTTTTGGGGGGGGGATGTGGAAGGAGGCGAAGGCAGTCTTAATCTCGGAGGTGCAGTGCCTGACACTTTCTGGAGCGGGCATTTGCAATCGGCTGCTCGTAACAAGGAAGGGAGGGGCGATGCTCCACACAAAATTGCGCACCGCCATAGTGGAAGAAGCCGAAGGAGCCGCCGCCAGACAGGACCAGGGCAGTGCGGCCGTAGGCGTGCCGCAGCTCGCGGAAGAACGATACCTTATCCCGGTGTACCAATGCTGCAGGAATCAAGAGTAGAGGGGGGTAGAAGAAGGTAAAGGGTGGGACAGCGCTGGCACCCGGCATTGTGGAGGGACAAGGCTGCGCCGCCAGCTTTAGCAGCTCATCCTGTGCCAGGTATCAGGCCTGCTAGGAAATCCAGGCAGGAGCACTCTGCCGCATGATCCTGCAGGCTGAAACCCTTTTACACATGCAAGGTCTGCATACTCTACACTGCCACGTACAACCAGCCTCCCCTTACTCCACCAAAGCATCCCTTCGTCTCACCAGGCGTGCCCACGATGTGCTGCAGCGCCTGGATGGCTTCGCTCAGGTACTCCTCCACCTCGGCAGGCAGCGTGATGCACTGGATGCCGGTGTCCAGGAGCCTGTCAGAATGCACAGGGCTGGGGCACGGGTCAGGAAAGTACATCGATCTAGAAAGGCGGCCTAATGGTGAGCACCAGCACTGGCATCAGACCAGAGGGGGAGAAAAATAGCCTCTCGATATACCCAGATCCCGCTCCGTCCCGCCCACCGCCTACCTCTGGACGGCCTCGTACCCGCTCCGCCGCTTCAGGTCCATGCGCAGCGTGAACCTGAGGGCGGTGAGATAGCCTGCCAGGCGGGCTTCCCGCAGCTTCCCGGACAGCTCCCGGAGCTCGGCTGCCTCGCAGGCTGTCAGGCACGGCTTCGCCTTGGCTCCCGTCAATCTATCCCACTCCCTCGCCAGCCCCTGCCACTCCCTGCGAAGCCATGATGGCAGGGGGAGAGCTTGAGTACCTTCATGCATGAACAGAGAACGGGATCATCTACTGCATGCATTGCTCGGAGACCCTGCGAACATGCTAGACCCCCCCCTCCCTCCACTTACTCATATGACGACGCGCTGCGCATGCGGCGCCGCAGCGTTCTCCTCTGCCCCGTCTGCGCCAGGTACTTGATGATACCCTGCAGCGCCTGGGCTGCCTTGTAGGCGAGGTAGGCTGCCACCAGGCCGTGCCAGCGCTTAATCTCGACGCCACGGTACACCAGGCGCCCGCCGAGGGACAGGCTCTTGAGCACGCCGCCAGCCTGCCGGATGTGCCGCACCAGCTCCAGGGCGATGCTGCTCAGGCTCCTCCCCAGCAGCAAATACAGGGCGGCCAGGCCACGCAGCTGTCTGAGCATGGGTCTGGAGTCGCATGACACCCGCAGCAGGGAGGGCCAGGTCGGCCACACCCCGCCCCGGACAGTGTCAGGGTGGGATTCTGCCATAGAATTAGTACGTATTGCAAGGTACACGTGTGTAGAGCATGTATGTCAGGCTGCATGGATGTCGCCGGGGTGGTCCAGGCCTACCGGACATGCTCGGTGTATGACCACCGACACCTGGAGGTGGCGTCGAGTTCCGCTGCGCATCATGCAAACCAGGTTGTCAGTAATTATCGGAATTTGTCAGGTAGTACATGCACTCTGCAGTCCGCGGCCCATGCATTGTCTCGGCGTTTGGTAATACATCCCGAAACCCCGGAAAGCGGGAATCACGACGACGATGTTAGCTTTCCTGTGCGAGGTGCGCTGGACACATTCCATTTGCTCACCAGGCGTCCCCTTTGGTTGAGACACCGGTCCATTCTGTGCTCTTTGTATGGCTGTCACCCTCCTAGCCCTCGCTGGTTAATATCTTACTTGGCACTTGTGTTTTAGGTCACGAACGTTTGGCAAGGCTAGGCCAGGCATGGGTCCATCCAGACCAGACAAGGAAGGGCAGGTATCAAAAGATACAAGACAGATCAAGAATGCGCGAGGAGGCAGAGGGCGCAACTTCCAGCGTGGCAAAGGTGCAGGAACATCGGCGTCGCTTTCTGTCTTGCACGGGGATGAGGGTGAGGGGAGAGGGTGAGGAGGAGGGGGTGCAGGCGCGTCGAAGGTGCCGACGCCAGCCTGTCGCTGCTCTTGCAACTCAGTTCCTGGCTGCCGCAACGCTTCCCCTGCATCCATCAGGCGTGGACGTCTGCGCCGGCGGCGGGCGCCGGCGGCGCCGGCGCCCCGTTCCAGGCCTCCACGTGGCGGTAGGTGAAGGCCACGGTGTTGCTGACGGGGACGCCGTCGCCCAGGGTGACGCAGAGGCGCACGCGCCCGGGAGTGGGGGCGCGTGGCACGTTGCACTTGAGCACGGTGGCGTTGAGCACGACGGCGGGCACCTCCTCCTCCCCGAACTTGAGGTGGACGTGGCGCTCCCAGAGACCCGCCGCGCTGCGCACGCTGCCCGTGACAAACATCTTGTCGCCGCCCAGGACGAGCGCGGTCTCGGGCATGAAGTCCTCGATGGCGAAGCGCAGCGCCGGCTCCGCCGCCTCCGACCCGGACACGCTGGCCTCGAAGCTGGCGCTGCGCGCCGCGCCCTCCGCCGCGCCGGAGCTCTCCTCGGTGATGGTGGAGCCGGCGGGGTGCAGGCCCAGCCCCGCGCCGAACCAGAGGCCGGAGCGGTCCAGCGACCCGCGCGCGCTCAGCGCGGCCACCGCATCCACCTCGTCAATGGACATGTTCTTCAGCAGCGAGCGCATCTCCTCCTCCACCGGCGCGCGGGGGGTGGGGGAGTCGCCCGCGCCTGCGCCCCGCCGCCCACCCTCGCGCGGTGAGGCCGCGGCCTCGCCCGCGGCCTCGCCCGCCGCGGACGGCCAGGTGCAGGCCAGCATTGGCGCGCCGGCGCGCCGCGGCCCGACAAAGGACTTGAAGCGAAACAGCGGGTTCTCCGTAATAACTTGGTATAGCATACATTATACGA
>NW_011934403.1:121054-144459 GCF_000733215.1 Auxenochlorella protothecoides
GGTGGGGGGGAAGGCGCCGACGTCGCTGCCGCACCCGTCGCCGGACTGGGCTCCAGCGTGTGCGCCGAGGCGGCGATGGCCTCGGGCGTGGCGGCGCCCGCGGCGCCAGAGAAGGGCTTGGGCGAGCTGACGAAGCCGCCGCCGCCGCCCGCGCCCACGCCGCCCAGGAAAGCGATGCCCGCAGCCGCGGTGTGCCGCGAGGCAGGGGACCCGGGCGCGCCGCGCCGCGCCTCGACGCCCGCCAGCTCGTCGCCGCTGCCGGCGCCCAGCGCGACGTCCAGGTGCTCGCGCAGGGGGTGCTCGAACCCGGCCGCGGCGTGCCAGGTGTCCATCAGCCGCGCCACACCGGAGGAGGTGCGGCGCGAGTGCAGGCGCTGGGGCGAGGCCAGGAAGCCGTCCAGGCCGCCGCCGTTGGCGGCGGTGAAGGAGCCGGTGGAGGGCTGGACGCCGACGCCGCCACCGCCGGGGCCGGTCACGCTGGCGCCGCTGCCCTCCACGCCCTCCAGGCCCAAGGACAGCTGGGGGAAGAGGGAGCGCGCCAGGTCCGCCTCGCTGGCGGTGAAGGACACCTGCGGGTGCAGGCCGCGCGGCGGGGAGGTGAAGGACCCCGTGCCCTGCCCCGCCAGACCGCGCGAGATCATGAGCAGGCCAGCCGAGGGCTGGGCGGCGCCGGCGCGGGCGCCGCCCTCGCCCTCCTCGCCCTCCCAGTCTGGGTCGGCGCGCTGCGCGCGCTGCAGCGCGGCGGCGTAGTGCTGACTCAGCAGGTCGTCAAAGGTGGCGCCGGGCGCAGGCCAGGCGACCTGGGCCGCCTCGCCGCGCGGCGAGAAGGCCCCCGGCACCCCCTGCCCCTGCTGCTGCTGGGAGGAGTGGAGGCGCTGGGCGCGGAGCAGGCCGCCCGCATGGCCCACCAGCTCTTCCAGCGGCGGCGCGGCGCCGCCGCGCCGGGAGTGCTCCGCCCACTGCTCCGCCAGACTGGGCGGCAGCGAGCCCTGGACGCTCCCCGCATCGCGGCGCACGCCGGCGGCCAGGCTGGCCCCCGCCGCGCTGCTGGGCTCGGGCATCAGGCCCAGCCCAAAGCTGACGTCAGAGGGGAAGCGGGGGAGCCGGCTGGCGGTGCCGGGCGGCGAGGCCGGGCGGTGCTGCGCTGCCAGCCAGGCGACGCTGCCCGGGGCGTGCCGCGCGCTGCCGGGGATGCCGCCGTTCGGCGCGTCGTCGTCGACGTCGTAGCCGCCCGATGCGGCGGGCTCATAGTCCAGGTCGCTGCCGGTGGTGGTGGAGGCGCGGGGCGTGCCGTCCGCGCCCAGGCTGCCGCTGCCCTGGTCGAAGCCCAGGTGCGCATACCGGCTGTTCTGGCCGCGGTTGGCGCGCTGGGGGCGCTGGGGTGCAGGTGCGTCGCCGGCGCCCGCGGCGTCGGGCGCGGGCAGGCCGCCGCCGACGCTGCGCTGGGTACGCGTGGAGGGCGCGTTCAGATAGTGCACCAGCACCGCGTACTCATACTGCTGCTCCAGCAGCCAATAGCAGCGCCGCTGCAGCTGGTCCTGCTGGTCCGCGTGGGCGTAGTAGCAGTTCAGTCGCTCCGTGGTGCCCACCTTGAGTTTCTCGTGCGTCTCACGAACTGTCTTGTTGTCTGGGTGCAGGAAGTGGGGGGAAAACGCTGGTGAAGGGGGAGATGAGAAGGGGGGGCGGGTGCCCCGTGCAGTTCCTGGGCCAAAGGAAGCCAGCCCCTGACGAGCAGGCTGGTGTGGGACCCCGCGCCAATCCCAGATCCGATGAGACGTGCCCCTGACCTGCACGCAACTGAACAACCCCATATGTTCCTGCGTGGTGTAAACACAGCTCGGCCAGCCTGTGGCTTGCGTGTGCACCGCGCCCCACATCCCCTCGCCGCACCTGGTTTCTTGCGCCACTGGTGCTGGTCCTTGCGGAAGGTGCGGCAGCTGCTACGGTCGATGAGGAACAGAGTCCCACCTGATGGGGTTTGGCAAAGGGGGTTGACACTGAGGTTGCAGGCCACAGGTGGCTGCCATGGCATGGGGGGCAGGCAGGGAACCCCACTCACCCGGTGGCAGCTCCGGCGGCGAGGTGGAGAGCGGCAGGAGGCCGCTGGTGGCATGTTGCAAGATTTGAAACACCTCGCTGTTCTTCAGCCAGGAACTCCGGGCCTTGGCCACGATCTCCCGCACTTCCTCGGGCAGGCCGGCATCGTCCACCGGCAGGGGCTGTGCCGGCCCCGACATGAGCGGCAACTGGCGAGGTCCCCCTATGAACACGCCAAAATTGGGCGCAGAAGAGTTTCGGGAAGGTGATGACGCCCCGCCTGAGGGCAGGGAGTATGAGGGCGTCCCGAACTTGCACGGGGTCCCTGGGGAGCCCTGAGGGAAGCTGAAGCCCCCGGCTTCCACAACAAGATGAAGAGTATGTTCACCACCAGATGTGGAGTAGTAGGGTGGGGAGTGAGGGTCCATCATGGCTCCCCAAAGTTCATGTCCATTCCACCGCGTCGACCACCATACTAGGCCAGGTGGCCAAATCTCATGGACATGGGGGCCTGGGCGGGGCCCTCCTCCGAGAACCATGTGTACGGGAAACCCAGTGGGTGAGGCCAAGGCGGCATTCCCACGCCACAAGGACACCGAATTTGAATTACGTGTTTTCGGACCCACAATGGAAGACCAGTCCCGGCCTCAGGTCAGGGCTGTGGTGCCCACTGGCTAGATCCCCTCGGACGTCCCGCAACAGACGTCCAGATCAAGAGTCCACGCAGGCCACGCAGGCAAATTTGTGTGCAACATGTGCTTCAGCACTTGATAGCCACGCAGGTGCGTTCATGCGCGGTGTTTGCCAGCAGCCAGACCACCTGCACCCCTCTGAAGCCAGCCAGCTGGGGGCAGTTGGTGGGGTCCCAGGCCTTGTCCCTCGACCGGGAGAAGAATTTGAGGGTCAGCAGGAGGTGCCCCCCCGGCTTGAGGTACGCCAGCAGGGGCTCCACCATTCCGATCATGGCGCTGGGGTGCTTGTTCATGTCTGAGACCAGGAGGTCTGCGCCCCCGCCCGCCCCCGCCGCGGCCAGGGCGGCCTCTATCTGGGGCAGGGCCGTCTCCACCCTGCTCTTAATGTGCGTCAGGTTGGGCAGGGCCAGGGCCTCCGGGGCCATGTCGGCGGGGTCGATGGAGATCACGTGGTGCATGGAGGAGGCGAGCAGGGTGGACCAGCCGCCCGGGGACGCCCCTACACGGCATAGAAGGGAAGGTGGACTCGTATCAGACGGTATTCTCTAGATACACCTGGGGTAGAACGGTCGCATAACAGTGTTGGGTGCAGGCAGTGTCTGCAGGAGAACCAGATTGCAGCCTGGCACACCCCTGGGCTCGCCGCATGGCAGCGCTCACCGAGGTCTATGGCGACCCCCCCGCGAGGTGCGTGCTTGACCCAGGCGAGGGCCTCCGCCAGCTTGGACGTAGCCTTGCACAGCGGGCCCTCCAGTCGCGGCCGGGTCCAGGCAGTGGTGCGGAAGAGGCGGGGGCAGGGGCTCATGGAGTACGCGACGCCTGCGGCCGTCTCCACTACGTCCAGCACGTGGGTGAAGGCGGCAGGCTGCAGCACCCAGTCCAGGGGCAAGGCGTCCTGCGGGACAGTGTAGGAAGTGGGATCCTGATGTGTTGAGAGGAGTGGAGCTACAAGGTGGCCTAGTTCACTGGGCGTAAGGATGGCCGCAGCCTGTTGCCCAATGCCCTGGGCGTGGCATGAGACAGAGCAAGGCGCACTGGCTGTGTCAAACTCTGTCCCTTGAGCCCCCCTAGATTAGGCACTCACTCCCAGCCACGGCTCAAGCTTATGGGGAAAGCAGTGGAGGCGGAGGGCTCCATCAGGGGGACCTTGAGCCAAGAGCTGACGGACCAACTCCTGCAAGGATGAAAGGGGGGGGTGCCGCTGCCTCACATGCATTGCATGAGAATGGTTGTCTGCCCAGTGGTGCTTGTATGCTAGACAAAATGAGCAGGAACCCTGTCACAATGAAGACACTTGTCACAAAAGTGCATGGCCTACATTCGGGCCCTGCAGAAATATCACCAACCGAAAGCCTTGCCCCTTGCAGCTGACCTGTCGGTCAGCACACCGCTGCTTTATCCAGTAGACGCGCATGACGGCCCACTCCATCACTGAGTCTCGGAGCCAGGCCTCAAAGTCGGCCCTGGGGAGGGTCACACCCTTGAGCAGGACCAGGCAGGGGCCGGCATGGTCTGTTCGGGGCCCAACTTCCTCAGCCTGTGGGCCACCAGGGAACAGGCACGAGGTGTTGGTCTCAGGACAGTTTGATGTAAGTTGTAATACACTGGTCGATGTGCAGAATTTATCGAAGCGATGCATGCCCCTCCAGTCCCATCGTATGTGCATCCCACCGAGGTGCACATAGAGCAGCAGTGCGCACCTCCACTCCACAGCCCTCGGGGAAGAAGGCTCCACTCTGGTGCAGCAGCACGCATCTGTAGGCGTGCGTCTGGGATTGAAACTGCACAATCACGTCTGGTGTCTGCGTCGCAAGGCAAGCCTCCTGGGCGTCCTCGAGGCCGCGAACGCACATCCCGGCGGCTAGCCTTCAGGCCACAAGGACATGCACGAGGATACTCAGAAGCTGTAATTTATTTTGAAAATAGTCAACACTTCTTGGATGTATATTTCATGGAGCCCCCCCCGGCGAGTTTTGCCAACGCGTGACTTACTCGGCACTTTCAAGCGAGGCGATGCTGGCTTCGGCACGAAAGGGGCAGCGGGTTCGAGGGGATTTCATAGGTTCCAACAGGCCACGCCTGTACTAGCGCCAGCGCATTCATTACGAGTAAAGCTTGTTTGCACCGTAATCCCACGACAAATTGCCTCTTTATCACACCAGGACGAGGCCCACCTCTGCAAACCCTCGCCGTGCCTACAGGATAATACCAGGAAGTGCAGCATAAAGTGCGGAAAAGGACGCGCAATGTACGCATGGGGGGGTGGAGTGCGTGGTGAATGACAGGCATGGGAATCTGGTTCCCTCTTAGACATCAGATCTCACAGTAGACGCGGTGCATGCGGTACCCCCTCCGCCGTGCCTTCTCAATCCACTCCCGCCCGCGCTCTGGGTTCGCCTTGCAGCCGTACCCCTCGTTCAGCATCTGTCCCAGCAGGGCTGCCGATTTCTGGAATGCATGGGGAAGTACAGGGGCCGTCAAATCGAGGGTATTGAGACATTGGGCAAGGGCCCTTGCATCCACTCCCACTAGATCAACTTTGAGTTGAGTACTCCATGACCCACACGCAATCTCGCACCAGGTCTCCGCGAAGAGCCTCCTTCTCAGTCTCCGCATACCACCGCTTGAGAGCATCCGCCACGACCAGGCTCAGCTTCTTTGGGCCATCCTGGATAACTCCATCGGACCCCAGCACCACAGCTTGTGAGTTGGCTGTACCTGGCGAAAGCGCAGCCCGGGGGCCCGTATGTTATGAAACTCTCACATGCCTGTCACTCCGTCAGTGATGCCCTGCCATGCAAGAACATGAGTATGAGCACAGCGATATCACACCAGTGGCTGCCATGTCGATGTGGCGCGGGGTCGATGGCACAGAACACCCTCGGCTCCCACTCCTCTGTGCGCAGTAAGCTGGTGGTAGCAGCGGGTGAAGGGAAGCAGCGAGAGGCGAGCGGCAGCCTACGAAAGCCGCCCCTTCCAGACTTGGCAAAGCCCCGGCGGGCGGGCTCGCGCGATCTGTGGGGCAATTTTGAGGTGCTCTTGGCAAATGAATACACCAGGAATCACAAACGGGGTATCGGGAGCTGTGTCTTTCTGTGGGCACGGCACCCCAAGCTTCCAAGGACATCCTCCTGCCCCGCACGCGCAGCAAGCGACGGGCCCCTCGGGAGGCTTTCGCATCGATCTCCAACACATTCCACAAATCCAAAAATCGCACTGGCATTTGCGAGCCGGAAGTTAATTCTATCACGAACTTAGTGGTATCAAGAAGGTGCACCGTCGTTCCCTTGCCAACACTTCCTCCGTGCACGCTCCTGGTCACGTCCATCACCACACCCTCGCACTTTCACGAGCTGCGCTTTGCACACATAGATGTCGGGCCCCAAACTAAGATTCTGTCCCGAAAGTAACGACCTTCTGTACCCCAAGGAGGATAGAGCCAACAAACGACTCGTATATCACTGTCGGAGTTGTCCATATGTCGAGGCTGCAGACCCCAGCGAGTGGTGTGTCTTCCGCAATGAGGTGCAGCACACCTCCAAGGAGAAGCTGGTGGTGCTCCAGGTCAGTGTCTTCCGTGTTGGGGGTCTTGGTCCCGGGAGTGCCCGTGGTAGGATGAGTGTGGCCCCCCTGCTCTAATTCTGGAGGCTTCCCCATGGTGGATCCTACAATCCTGCGCGTTGCTAATAATCGTTCCCAACAATCCTGTCACACCCTCCCTTCCGCCACCGTCTGCAGGACGTGCGCTCCGATCCGACCCTGCCGCGCACCAAGGACGTCCGCTGCCCGGCATGCGCTAATAACGAGGCGGTGTTCTTCTCGGCATCCACGGAGGAGGGCATGACCCTCTTCTTCAATTGCATAAAGTGCGGCCACCGCTGGCGTGATTACGTGTGAGGATGCAACAAGGCAGCTGGGAATTATTCACATAGCAAAGGCGACCACGGAGGTGCATGGGAAGGCGGATGGCGAGCCAGCGCCCTCATTTCCGGTCGCCAGGAGCGGCGATGACCCGTGGGCGGCGTCACATAGCAGGTTCAGCAGCGTTGCCGCTGGCGCTGTCACGCTGCGGCCCACCTTCCCAGGGGACCCCACTGCGGAACATCACTGGCTTGCCGACCCGCACTGCGACGGGGCGGGTGGCCCTCTCCATCACCCTGGCCAGCCGAGCCTCCTGCGTGCATGGGCAGATGTGGGACATGGTTGGATGTCTGGAACCTCCTGTCCCAAGCTTGAGGCAGTCCCTGGTCCGACCCCTGAGTTGGCGCCGGCAGCTTGACTCCATGTAAAGCAAGCAGTTGGCGTTGATAGCAGACAAATTCCCATCACAGACCCATCATGGTTTTCATGTTCGGTCCAGCTATCGTCAACTCACATGCTCCGCAGCCGCAGCTGCCGCCTTTTCGCGCCTCTCCCTAAGACGCCTGGCCCTTGCGGCACGCAGCTCAGCGACCCCGGCTGCTTCAGCCCCCGGACCCGCATCCACCGCAAGGATCACAGCGTCCAGGCTCCCCTGCTCGCGTGGCGTGCAGAGTCTCTGGTGGGTGGCAGCGCCCAGGTGCTCCCCAGCTCATCGGCCCCCACAGGCGCGAGTGGCTCTTGAGATTGGAGCCAGCATGGACCAGTAGTGCAGCCCCCCCGGCAGGTAGAAACATGCCCCGTTGCATCCTGGCCTGCCGACGCCCAAAATTCGCCCCTGGATATCGCTCTACGAAACCACAGGACTCTCCCCCGAAATCAGCCAAGCACCTCGATCTGCTGGAGGAGGTCCAGCGCGCAGGCGCCGCCGGGAGCCTCGCCCAACCCGCACAGACGCAGGGCATCCTGCAGGGCCCAGGGCACGGCAGCAGCCTCCATTCCCTCGGCCCCTGCCCTCGGCGCGTCCAGCGCCAGCACCGCCCGCGCGAGCTCTGCCTCCCTCAGCTCCGCCTCCGCCAGGCAGCGTTCCGCCCAGGCCAGACGCTCGGCCAGCGCGGCGGTCGTGCGCAGGTCCTCGCGCCCTTCCTCCTCCGCGTCCCGTCGGGCGGCATGCAGGGCCGTCGCGGCCGCGGCGGCCCCCGACGCCGCCTGGAGGCCGCGCCGCTGGCCATCGCGCAGCAGGGCCAGAAGCTGCTCGGGCGCCGTGTGAACCATCGGCGCCTGCTCCCCGTCCAGGTCAGCGTGATCGGGAGCTGGCGGCGGCCGCGCTGCCCCCGCCGCCTCCGTGGCCGCCCGCGCGGCGCGCAGCGCCGCCAGCCCCGCTGTGTACTCCTGGTGGGTGAAGGCGCCGGCGACGGCTTGCTCTGCAAGCTGCAACTCGTGCCGGGCATGTTGCCGCGCTTTCTCAACGGCCTCACACTCTGAGGCCCAGGCAGCCTCGCGGCGTGCGCGCTCTGCGGCTTGGCGCGCGGCGAACGCCGCAAAGTGGGTCGACGGGGTCGTGGCGTCCAGAAACGCCTGGCTCCTGATGACGGAATAGGGGACGTCGAGGGAGGGGGAAGGCAGGCTGTGAGAGGACCAGCCTTGGGATTAAAGGTTGGAGTGGTGTGCGCCTTGCAAGGAACACACAAGGAAGTGAGGACAGCGCTGGTGCATATCGCAATCCCAACCTGCTGTGATCCAGGGGTGCAGAGTCATGGCCTCCGCCTGAAGGAGCACTGTGTGTGCAGGTGGTGATCGTCCTCGCCACCCCCCCCCGCCATGCCTGTTGGCCTCCGCCAGCCTTTCCTGGAGGCGCTCCAGGCCTGCCCTGGCATCCTGGGTCAGGTGCTCCAGCCTGCCAGCCTCCGCTGCGGCCACCTGCCGATTCCAGGATGACACGGCCATCTCAGCCGGCTTGGATGACAAGAGTCGTGAGGGCACGGCAGCCCATGGAGCACCACAGCTTTACAAACAAGAACAGCCCTCCCTCCAGCAAGGTGCCCTATCCCAGTACCTGGTGCCTGTCGCTCGCCTCAGCCACGGCGGCCAGGGCTGCCTTTGTCGCCGCGGCGTCCTCCTGCAGGTGCTGCGCAAATCTCCTGGAGTCTGCCTCCAAGGCCTCCTCGGCTGCCTGCACAGGGGATTGGGGATGTGGGTGGAGATTGAGTGACCCTGCGCGGTAGGAACTCGCCTCAACCACCGCATCACAGAACCACACTCCCCGCAGCGCGCCCTGTGCCCTGGCTCATGGGCTAAAAGCACATTGACGCGTAGGCGCTCTTGCAGGCCCCGAGCCCACCAGCACGGCGTTGGCTCTCTGAGCGGCATGGGATCGGAGCCTGTCCAGTTCCTCCTGAAGCTGCGCCACCTGGCTTCGCACCAAGAACATCTCCCGCCTTCTCTGCACCATGTCGCGTATGGCATTGGCGGCACGGTCCAGAGGCTTGCCCCGCCCTGAGCGACGTCGTGAATTGGATGCGCGGCCATCAGGCACTCGCTCGGCCGGAGCAGGGCGACGTGATGGCACTGGAACTCCATGCAGTGCATTCTCAGGGGGGTCGTACAATGGACGCCTGTGTTGCCTGGACGCAGTCCGGGCGGCCCGGGCGGCTGCCCACTCCTCTGGAGAGGTTACTCTGAAGGGGTTCTCAGCCGTCAGGAAGTTCAGCTCTGACTTCATGTGTGTAAGGTTGCTTGGTCATAACTGTATATATCTGCAAATTGTGCTGGTTACGCGGGTGAATACGGTTGCCGACCTCCGCCATCTGGACATGTCCCCGGCTTGACCAAACCTCCCCGGCAGCGGCAAGACTATGTTTGGCGACAGCCAATTTGCAAGCCTCCTGGTTGTCCTTTTGTAGCTGTCGTGGGCGACCTGGGCATGTGCCCCTGTAACCTACGAAGCCTGCCATGCGGGGGGTAGGAATCACGTGGTCTTGGGTGCTCTTGGTGGGCATCCATATGGATGAATCTTCACCGAAAAACACAGGTGCGTCCTTTCACTTGAACGTGGCATTCACAGCCCGCTCAATGATTTTCACACCATGACAGGCATTGAGTCCTCAACGAAGTCTGTGACTGGCACAGACCCTCACAGTTCATTAGCACCGATGGATGCGTGATCGACTCCTTGGAGGGCAATGCCCGGTATTTCAGAGCATGTTCCTGCCTGGACGAATTCGCTTGGCACCGAGAACTGCCTTGCGCTGGAGATTGGAAGTCTGCGGCAGAGCAAGACGATGATACTGCTGTGCTTCCTCGCGCAGGGTGATTATTCCATGTTGGCCTCACATATCCAGAACGCATTGCGTCGCCAAAGACGCCATCAACATCAGAGATTCGCCCAGAATTTCTGGCAACGCCTGCATTACAATTCTGCTGTCTGGGCAAAAGTCCGAACCCTCAAATCGCAACTGCGGCGTCTTCCAGCGCATCATCATCCCCTTCCGTCTTGCGCCTGGGGATGTTCTCCAGGTCCTCCTCGTGCTCAGCGTAGATGGCTTGCCCGGTCCACGGCCTCCACCCATCATCTCGGGGCCACCGGCCGCCCTCCCACTCCAAAATCGGCGCCGCCTCCGGCGTCAGCCTCAGCACAAGCACGTCGTGCGGCGGCACCCGCGCGGAGAACCTGCCGCGGAAGGTGCCGATGTCGCGCCGTGCATAAAGGTCGCGCACGCGCACCGCGGTGTCTTCCTGGTACCCGACCTGCTCTGTGCGCACTGCAAGAATTTGGAGGGAAGAGAGGGCGGCATCTGAGCCGGGCTGTACAGCGGCAGGTGAACAACTGCGCCCCTGTGAGCTGCCCTCTGGCACAGCGATTCAGAAGGGAACGGGCAGAGGCAGCAGCTGGGTAGCATGGTAAAACAATCAAGACTCCTGCCCACAGCATGCAGGGCGGCTTACGTGTGAAACGGGCCCCTGCCGCCCCCTCGTCATGTTCGGCACGGTTGAAGAACACCACGGCCCGATCCCCGCCCGCGAGCGGCCCGGCGTAGATCTCCTTGGACCCCTGAAGGGGGGGGGTTGGAGGGTAGATGGGCTCACCACCACGGTCTGTACAGGCATCCCCAGCATCACTCAGGTCCAAATCCAAGGACTGGATGGGCAGGCTTCCATCCCCCCCTTTCCTCTCCAGTTCCTGGCTGCCCTGCCAGGTCCTCCCCCCTTGCCTGCTTCCAGATGAGGTCCCCTGCCACGCCAAGGTCATCCTGATTGATGGCCACCACCTCAGCGGCCATGAGGATGGCGGCAGACGCGTTGCTCAGCTCCTGCAGCCTGGTGCTGATCATCAGGGGCGACTTGAGCAGGGACCAGAGCGCTAAGTTGGCGCGCTGTTCCCCCAGGGTCAGCCCTGGGTTGCCCACCTGTTGAGAGGGTGAGTCAGGAGCATGGGTTGGCATTGCTTGCCAGGTGCCCTGCATCGCTTGTTTATGCAAGGCGAATTCCGCCCTGCAGCAGCTGCATATAGCTGGCGGGCAAGCAGCGTCAGAGCCTTGAGTGCAGCCCGACTCCCAAGTTTGGAGAGGGGGAAGGGCCTCCTCATCTTGTGCCCAACTGGAGGCTGTGTTTTGCTGTGGTCCACCACTTGAAGCTGCACCTCAGAGCCTCTCAGAGGCACGTCCACTCTGGGCCCCCCCACAATCACCACTTTGACACCTTTTGGACCGCAAGCAAGTAATAGTATTACCCTTGGCAATCCCCCCCTTTCCCCCCTCCCGTTCTCTGAGACCTGGAGCATGTCTGGGTCGTTCCATGCCCCCGGCCCAGCATACCGCGCCAGGCCCACGCTGTTGTCCAGGTTGTTGACCAGGCTGAGCCAGGAGGCGGAGGAGTCGCCGGTGGTGCGCCAGGAGTTGCCAACGGCGCGGCCCCAGAGCCAGGGCTCCTCCACCCCCCACTCGCACAGGCTGAAGAGTATGGGGCGACCCGTGGCGTTGAGCGCGTCGCGCATGGCGCCGTACCTCGCGCGCACCGAGTCCCCCTCCTTGGGGTAGCAGTTGTCGTACTTGAGGTAGTCTGCGCCCCAACCCGCAAACGCGGCGGCGTCCCGGGCCTCGAAGCCGCGGGAGCCGGGGTAGCCGCCGCAGGTGGAGGTGCCGGAGTCGGCGTACATGCCGAAGCTCAGGTTGCGGGCGTGGATGTGTCCCGCCAGGGCTGCCATGCCCCCCGGAAAGCGCGAATAGTCGGCCACCAGGTCCCCATCCGGGGTGCGCTCATGCTCCGACCAGCCATCTGGATGGGGTGGGTGAGGGGAGGAAGGGAGGGATGGCAAGCATTTGGTGTGAGTTTGGGAGGTTTGCCGAGGCATGGCAGTAGAGCATCGAGCATTTGCTAGCAGGCGCTGGACTGCCCAAACCTCGGCCAGACCCCTACCCTTCGCCCACCGTCAAGGACAAGGTATGTGTATCCCATGTCTTTCAAGCCTAGGGAGACCAGCAGGTCTGCTGTTTGTCTCACGTCCTCCTCGTTCACTGGAGGGGAGGGGCAACAAGGATCTGGTGAACTTGGGCTGCGGTCCACTCTCATGGTGCCAGGGAGGGATGCTCCAGTACTCGAAATTTGACAAGGCCCCCCCCCTCAGGCCTCACCGCGCAGGGCAAAAGAGCTCCATGTGTTGAAACCCATGGCGGGTTTGAGTGCCAAGCCATTGTCGAGTGATGCACATGGACGAACAAAGAGCGCTGCCAGCGTCAGAGCCAAGACAGGGTGCACCATGGCGCTCAGACACCGCGCATGGAAGGATTCAATTCAGGAGGGGATTCGACATCCCGGCGCCAATGCAATGCTTGGATGGAGTATAGATCCGTATTCCCGCTGAAGCACAGCCTCGCCTGGGTGGGCAGGCGAATAGGCCTACGAAATGGGGATTATCGCCGAGATCAGAAATTTCAGCGGGACTGCCTCAAGGACGGTACATATCACTATCTCCGATAAGTCCATATTTGAAATTCCTAAGTCCGATCTCTTCCGATTATAAAGTGCATTGCTGGGTAGCTGCGACCACTGCAACATATCAGGAGGGCACCGTCTCCTGTGACTGCTGTCACGATGGCGCCTTCCTTGGGAGACACACCTCCTCATGAGCCTGAACAGTGAGTATCCCTTGGGTCCATATTCTGAATGCCGATTTTATGTCGTATTTCGTCTGGTTGGGCGCCTTGGTGGCAGGACGGTCATCACCAGCCTGGCATCTACCATCGCCGTACACGGTGGGCTTCTTCACGTGTGCGACGTAACGAACACACCGTGCCACAACACTGCTCCTAAACTGTCTCCAAAGGTCCACTGGTCCACAAGCCGAGGCTCCGCCCCAACTTCCCCGGGGTATGACGGTGCCTGAGCCTCGCCAGGGCAGTCCCCGAGCTGGATCTCCTGGCCCGGGCTACGACAGGAGAGATGGCCCAGGCTCGCACAGTCACCATGGAGGCGACTTTGGAGGTCGCTACGGGTGCGCTCCAGGGGCTTGTTTCTGGCTGAGTACATGGCGGGGCTGCCGATGTTGCTCCCGGCTCCTGAGACTCGAGAGGGGGATGAATTCTCTGCTTTGCTGCTCTCCCATTCCTCCACTCGTTCTCTTCCCATTCCTCCGATTCAACTCTGCGCTCAATGCACCTTGCGTTGCAGGGGTGGTGGATTCGGCGGCGGCGGCCACACCCACACCTGGAAGCCTGGCGACTGGACGTGCATGGCTTGCCACTCCCACTGCTTCGCCTCCCGCGACACCTGCTTTCGCTGCGGCGCCGACCGCCTGGGCCAGCGCGGGCCGCCGCCGGGCCCCAGGTTCGACCCACGCTACCCGCAGGACCCGGGCATGTACCCGCCCTTTGACCCCGGCATGGCGGGCATGCCCGGGGCCGCGTTTCCTCCCCCCGGCGCGGAATCTGTGTACGTCCACGTCCCGCCCCCCTCGATCCCCGGCGGCTACGGCGATGCGGCGGCCTGGGGCCGGGGCCCCATCAAGGACGGCGGATACCCCATGCGCTACGAGGCCTTTGAGTACCAGCCGCACGACACCTGCTACCGCGTGCCTGGGGCTCCGGAGGCCGCCCCCGCCGCCGGCGGGATGTCGGGCGGCGCTCCTGGGTTTGGCGGCGGTGCTCCTGGGGCCTCCGGGTGGGTGGGGTGAGGGTGGGCATGGGCCTGGGCTGGGATGTGTGGAGGGGCATGGGGGTGCTGAGAGCCCTGCATCCTCCCACAAGTAACGAGCCAGGTTGATGTTTGCACCATGTACGCGCCAATGCTCGAATCAGATCACGCTGCCCCGCCACATGTGCACTTCAAGCCGCGATCTCCACGTGTTGCATACGTACCTGGCTTCATCCCCCCTCCCCCCAACTGCAGCTCAAAGCCGTTCCGGCATGGAGACTGGAACTGTGCCAAGTGCCAAGCCCACAACTTTGCCTCGAGGGTGGTGTGCTTCAGATGTGGCGCTGAGAAGGTGGAGTGATGGCGCAGCCCTGGATCCCAGTGACACACGCTGCACTCCCCGCATGGGTGCACGATCCACCCTGACCACTATGCTCATGGTTTAAGGATACACAGCGACTCTGTTTCCAGACTTGCAGAGCCTTCATTGAGCATTGGCACATGCCCTTCATGCCACTGGAACCAAACTGATCATAACACTACCCAGCATCATCAGCCTGCAGGTTCCCTGGTCGGCGCCGGACGCCGACTTTCGCCATGCTCTGCCCGCCGCGGCGTCCATCGCCGACTCAGCATCCGTGTCGCGGCGCGCATGCCGCCTCCGACCGACCGCAGCGCTGCATTTGTCATCCAGCTGGCGGGGGCAAACACACGTAGTGGGCTGAGCTGCGCCGGGCCATGTGCTTGCTGGACTGCGGCATGATCGAAGGGAGCGGGCAAGGGAATGGTGTTCTCAGGTGGCATACCTGCGAGACGACAGGCATTGCTGGACGAGGGCATTCGAATTGCTGCCAGCTGCTCGACCTCCCTCCGCTCCCAGACGCGAAGATACAGTGCACCAACTCACCCTCCGCTTGCCGCGCTTTGGGGTTGGCATCCGCAGCCAAGATGATGAAGAGGGGGAAGGCCACACCCACGACGGCGGAACCTATGAAGAAGCTGGTCAGCAGGACCGGCAGGATGGGGAGCAGGCCAAACCCTGCGCCCAAGGGAGGAGGGAGGGGGGTGCAAGACTGCCATGGGCCTACCTGATTGGAATGCAGTGCATCAGAGGTCAAGGACACATGCCACCCTGACACCTGGGCACCTGCAAAGTAGGCCCAGTGCGTCTCGAAGAAAGAAACGCGGGTGATGAGCGGGATGCCATGAGCCGCCCACTTGTAGTCGAATGAGTAGAGGGCGTAGAGCCAGGCCATCAGGGCCGCGCTGGTCGCCCGCCCTGGGGAGTGAGGAGGGCATGAGGATCCGGTTGAGAGCTTGCCCGGCTGGGCGCCCACCATGATGGAAAGAAGGGCAGGGTGCATTCCAGCTCTTCTTGGGCCCTCCAATGTACACACACAGAGATGCAACATCTCCACAACAGATCTGTAGGAGGCCTCGGCAGGTCAAATTGGCAAAGGATGGCTCCCACTAGTTCCCTCCCACACACCATGCCACACACCTATGACGGGAAGGAGATCCAGCACAAAGGTTTGCAGGGAGATGGAGCAGAGGAGGAGGATGCGGTACACCGATTCGGAGATGAGGGTCATGGGGTCGGGGATCCTGGCCTGCATGGGTGCGACCATGGGGGAAAGGGGCATCGGCTGGGCATCACAGTGTTTGCCCAATGGGCTCGGCATCCCCTTGCTACCATCGCGTGGTCACTGCAACCCCTGGCTGGCCGCGTGATACAGCATGTCCCCCGCCGCCTCCCATCCCCACCCCCCCACCAACCCTCGGACCTTGATGGGCGAGCGCCGCGCGCTCAGGCCCTCGCCCAGCCTCTCGGCCCGCCGCACCAGGGCCTGGCGCTGGCCCGCGGCAATGGTGAGCTCCGCCAGCTCAGCGTACCACAGCGTGTTGATCAGCAGGCTCACGACGTGGGCGGGCAGCACCCACAGCGCGCCGTATGCCCCCATGAGCAGCGAGGTGGCCGCGGAGCCGGGGCCCTGGCCCAGCAGGGCAGACAGGGTGGTCGCCAGCAGCGGCTGCAGCCCGTGGCGGACCAGGAGGACGCTGCGGGGCGGAAAGCGGAGGGGATCGTGGTCTTCCTGTGAGAGGGTCGACGAGTTTGCAGGGGGTTGCGATGCAGTGAGGATTCATGTCGGATGGCGTCGAGCTTGCCGGCAAGGAGAATCTTGTGCCTGACTGAGACAGCAAGGCACACAGACCGGTGCGGAGCAGTACTTCCAATGCCAGGCCAAACAAAGTCACAGATGAGAATACACATGCACAGACCTGCCCAGGAAGACGACGCCGTTCAGGACCGTGCATTGTATGGTCCTGGTCTGCATGGGGGGGAGGGTGATTGAGCTGTGAGGTGCGCGTGAAACATGGCATGGGCCCTTCCTTGTAATAACACTCATACCCAACACATGACAGAATTTTACCAGGATGCGGTGGTCGTACACAAAGTACGCTATGCAGCGATGAAAGCTCGCGGCATCTCGTAGCCCTGCCAACCTGGAGGTGTCGGAAGGAGGGGATCCGATGTTGGCTCAGGCAGCTCTGAGCACGCCCTGATGCCACTCATCCATGCAAGATACTCCTATAAGAACCTTACGGACCCTGCGTGTAGCTGGCAGCTGGCCTGGCGCTTGAATGTCGCCAGATCGGCACTGCGGCCCCACGGCATCCCGGCACCGGTGTGTACCACGAACACGAGCAAGTCTCCACACTGCCGGATATTCCGGTAGCAATGATTACGCTGGCGTTGCTCTTATTCATCCATCTTGCTCCTGTCTCCCACAAATGGGTCAGGTTGCTCCGACACTTGATCACATCTGCCTCTCAAGCATGTTTTTGCGCCCTGGCATGCTGTGCATGCTGGCTTTCCCACCACGTCGCCGTCCCCTCAACATCGCTGCAAGGCACGCGTCCTTACAAAGGGTGTGCAGCAGCAGGAAGACACACAAGGTGATGGTCTCCCACTCACTCCCCAGCCGCCACGACTCAGAGACTGCCCATGGGCGATCAGCGGTACCTCCGCAGAGACACACGGTTGTTCTTTTTCCAGACGGCGCGCCGACTGGGCCTGTTCTTGGTGTGCAGGTGCCCCTTGCCGGTCAGGCCGCGGTACTTCTTGCCAGCGCTGGTCAGGCCGCGCAGCTCGCGGTGCTTGTGGACGGGGTTGGCGATCCAGTTGATGCGGGCATCCTGCAGCATGGTGGTGCAGTGTTCAGGGTGACATGGGGCGCATGTGGAGGTGATGAGAATGGAAAATTGGATTGTGGGAGCATGAGAAGTGTACTGCGCACTGAACATGAGCCGGCCACTTGCATGGGTCTGGGAAGGGCTACCAGGACCTCCTCCCATTCAAATTCGATCCATGTGCAATGGAAGCCAAATGGCTCTTGTCCAGCGGCTGCCCAGTCTGCAGTGCCTCCCTTCCCGGCCTTCTTGACAAAGCCTCAGCTCACGTTGCGGATGGCCTTGTGGAAGGGGTCCACCAGGATGACCTCAAAGTACTTGTAGACTGCGTCCTGGTTCACCCAGTAGGAGTTCAGCACGCGCAGTCCACCGCACTTGCGGCCGACACGCTCCTCGGCCAGGTTGGCCAGGTTGCGGGTGGGCTTCAGCTGGGTGATACCCTGGTTCACGGGCTTGCCGTACACGATTCCCTGCAGCGGAGGCATGGGGGAGGGGAGGTGCATTTCACGAGGGTGCACTCATCAATCGCCATTCATCCCAAACATGCTCAAGATGACTATACGATCCCCACGCACATGGCTCCGAGCATGTGCTCAGGAGGGTCCAATCCCCAGGTCGGGTTCGAGACCCAGCCAACCCTCCGGACCCCAGAAGGAGGGCACCAGGGCCGAGCATGTTCCAGGCGCGCACCTTGGGGACGGGCTTCTTGCGGCCACCACGGCGCACGCGCACGCGGTAGACGACGTATCCCTGCTTGGCCTTGTAGCCCATGCGGCGTGCCTTGTCGGGCCGGGTAGGTCCCGTCAGGCGCACGATGCTCGGGAGCTGGCGGTACTCCCAGCAGCGGACGCGCAGCAAGAAGCGCAGCACATCGGACTGCTTCTTCTTCCAAAGCTCCTCAATGTACTGCGAGGGAAAATGGGGAGGAGGAGAGGGCCCCTCAGACCTCCGCCCGGGATGGCTCCCCGCGCCGGCGGACCTCCTATCCACCCAAAGCCACATCCCACGCTCCGCACCTTGTAGGCACCCATGGTGACAGTGCCCCGGGCCGAACCGAGAGAGGGATGGCCTGGTGGGCCCGCCGTGCCTTGTACCGAGACGCCGCAGCACCGGCCTAGAGAACAGGGTCTACAGGAAGAAAGCCTTGTTCCCGCCATATTCGCATTTCGAGCCCCGGCCACTCAGGTGCAAGCTGCGCCCCCTGAGCTGGGAGCAAGGTATGATATCGAATGTACACTGCTCGATCAAGTGTAAGACCAGTACTAACCATGGTGTACATTCTCTCACCACCGCAGTAGGGATGGCAATATGACTCTTCAACCATTCCGGCCCTTAATTATCAACCCCTCTAGCAAGGGGTGAGGCGCCGGCGGATGCGAGTATTCAATCTCAGTCGTATCTCAGGCTGCATCAAAGCCACTACCATCCCATTCTTTGTCTCCATGCGACGCACACGGGCCGCTGCTGTCGCTCTTCTCTCAGCCGACCCTATTGCCAATCAGATCAAGCCTGCCCCTCCTCTGCAAGGGAGGCAATCAGGAAGGGGTCCGCAGGGGATCGAGGCCAGATCCCTGAAAAGCACGGCACATGTGGTAGTTGCCCAGGTCGAGCCGCCCCAGCAGAAAACTGGTAGCCCTGCCTCAAAGAAGAAGCGGAGCAAGGCGGCGCTTGACCCATCCGGTTTTGTCCAGAAGGACATTTTGTCCATACGCAACAAGGCTTCACGCATTGCATCGCAGCTCAACGGCCTGTACCTGAATCCCAAGGTGCCCCTGGATAGTGCATCGCCCTTCCAGCTACTCGTTGCCGTCATCCTTTCCGCCCAGGTAGGGGGAAGGCGTTTACAGCCACCCGCAAGCAGATGGCTGCTGGGTAAAAAGTCCAAACGCATTACAAATGCACATTTACAGAATTCACCCACCGTGCACCCATCAGACGACGGATGTCAAGGTCAACACGGTCACACCTGCCCTCTTCAAGCTCGCCGCCACCTCCTCGGCCATGGCAGATGCTGACCTGGCAGAGGTCACCGCCATCATCCAGCCTCTCGGCCTCTCCGCCACCAAGGCCAAGCACCTCAAGGGCATGAGCAAAGTGGGTGGTTGTTTGGGTGGGGTGATTAGCGAGGGTGAGGCTATTCACTACGAAAGCAATAAGCCAAGGTGTACACTTATAGGGATATTGGTTTCCCAACATCCTCTGGTGCATCCTTGCAGAAGCAGACCCGCTCATTGGACTCGGTTGAGCTGTGAATCCGCCCTGAACTCTACCTTCCTTTTCTTTCTTCCTCCCACAGATGCTGGTCGCGCTGCATGGCGGCCAGGTCCCATCCAGCTACGCTGAGCTGGAGGCCCTGCCAGGGGTGGGCCACAAGACGGCCTCCGTCATCATGTCACACTGCTTTGGGTGAGCCTGGCACGTTTGGTGGGGTGGGTTTAGTTGGAGGAGGGCCTTGACAGCAGTGGGGCTGGTGGGCCAGCTACCATGGCCAGAACCAATAGCCGGCTGTGTTTGCCGCCAAGACTAGTTCCCCTGCACCAACATCTCACCATCAAGCGCCGCAAACGAGAGCCATGCCCCCCCCTTTGCCAGCGCAGCGTGCCGGCCTTCCCAGTGGATACGCACATCCATCGCCTGGCGGAGCGCTGGGGTCTGTCCTCGGGGAAAAGTGTGGAGCAAACGGAGGCCGATCTAAAGGCCGTGTTCCGGGAGGAGTTGTGGAACAAGCTTCACCTCCAGCTCATCTGGTTTGGCCGGCAGCACTGCTCGGCTCGGGCCCACAACCCCCAGGCCTGCCCAGTGTGCGTCTGGGCGGCGCCTAACCGGGCCAAGGAGTGAGTCTGCCGGCTTGAGGCAGGCCGGAGGGGTGGGTGTAACGTGGATTGCCAGAAAGGACTGTAACACAATTTTGGTGCACCACCTCATCTCAGGTGTGCAAAAGTGAAACTGTGCCAGGATTGTATGTCTCCAGCTTACGCATCCTCATAATGCATTGTAACAAACGGAAGGCCGAAGCAGGTGCATCAATTGAGGCACAGGCTGGCAGAAGTTTGGAAGTTGCTTCAGAATGTGAACTCTTCCCGAGATAACTTGGGCCATCCCAACATTATAGTTGGATAGGCTAACGAATTATCTTCTGATTCGTCGGAATGGGAAGAGAATGCTGACTTTTTTGGAGTTGTTGGCCCAACTTCCTGTGAACGAGCCTGAAATGTATCCTCGTGTCAGGCCAACGAAATCATGGCTGCTCTGGTCCCTGTTTCCACTTCACATGGAGGAGCTCACGGTCGATTCATCGCATACATGGCCATGGAATGAGTGATGGCTGTGCGATGCTCACTCGGGACTATCATTGGTTCCTCTCTTGATTAAACAAACGCCAGGAGACGACGCGAGGCCTCTCGGATGCTGGTGTGCAGGTGTACAGCTCTGTTCACGCCATGCAAACCGGTCAACAACCATGCGCCGGGAGGTTATGCGCGCCGCAGACATCCTGTGAGGAGATATAATGTCCCATGCAGTTCATCGTCCGGTAAGAGCGAGTATGCCATGTGCTCGACTCATACTTCTCTGCGGCATTATTGGGTGGTGCGGAGGACGTGTGCAACACCCCCTGCAGATGAAGACTCCGTGGAGTCGCTGTTCAAGAAAGAGCTCGAGAGGCGGAAAAGTAGAGAAGCTCTAGGTCCCAGCGTAAGACCCCCAAGATTGCGCCAGCCTCCTAGCGGGCCCATGGAGCCTCCACGCCGGACAGAGTACGACATTCCTCCCCAGTTGCAGAAGTCACGAGACCTGAACTCCGAGGGCTTGTCGGTAAGGAGCAAGGCTCGTGGGCATGGCATTGTCGGGCGGACTTGCATGATTGTGCAACATTTCTGTGCCTGAGCAATCTACTGGTCCACACTCCCTTGTGCAAAGCGCAGGGACTTCCCAAGCGCGCTTCTGAGCTGTTGAACCTGGGCATATCATTCACTCTTGCCTTCACTCCATTCCTACTTATTGGCCTGGTAGCTTTCGGAGCAATCTATGCGGTATGTGCGGGGGTGCACACTCTGTATCCATGCAGGGATCACGGACAAGTGAAATCAAACCCTGGCATGGATCAGCTGTCTTACATCCAAGGTACATGACGGTCACGGTATTCATCCCACCCCGACCCCTTGGCAGGTCTTTGGTACTAGCTTTGTGCATGGACGAGGGAGTCACTTGCCGCCCAGGGTGGATCCCGAGCAGCTCTTGCGGGAAAGGACACAAGAGCCATTTGTCTTCTACCACTAGAACTCTTGGTTGTGGGTCGTGTAACAAACTGCAAAGTAAGCTTGCAGTACTACATCCCAAAAATGAACGCTGTGTGTGTTGGGTGCGGTGCCAGGACAGGAATAGTGAAATGATCCAGCCCCACCCCTGCCTCCTCCGCGCGCGCCATCCCGCCCCGGTGATCACGGACCTTCAACGGGATTGATCGCGATCGATTAACAGCAAGCCTACTCTTCCACCACGTCGTCCTTGAGATGCAGCGTCGTTTGTGATGGGGAAGGGGGCCAAAAACTCCCTGGCGCTCGCTGAGGCGGGGTCCGTGCTGGACGACCCCGTCTTCACCCCCTTCTTGGCCGATGACTTCGATGCTGCCACCTTCGCGAGCCAAGCCATCGTGTCCGGCGGTGGATCCGCCCCGGCTCACATGCGGGAGCTGCGGGAGGGCATAGACAGGCTGGAGGCAGGCATCCGAGAGCACCTGAACACCCACCAGGACTCCCTCCTGGCCTCTGCGGGGTCCCTGGGCAGCGTGGAGGCAGATCTGGACCGCACATCCCTTTCCATTGCAGCTCTGCGCAGCCTCGCCTCTCGCGTGCGAGCCGATGTCGCCGGCCCCGCCGCGAGGGTCCGGGCACTCACTCACCAGGCGCGGGGCCTGCAGTCCACCATCGACCTGCTGCAGCACGTGACCTACAGGCTCAAGCTCGTGTCCCAGCTCCGAGCCAGTGTCGCCAACGGGCAAGGTGCTTGATGATTGGGTGATGGGACACTGGCGGGCAGCAATTGGTCCGGTCGGAATTGGGCTGTGCTGGCATCAGGGACTCTGCTCTGCTTGGGCAGGACCTGCCAGGGTCGGCCTCAAAGTCATCCTATGCACATTTGGTTCACGCACAAGGGTCGGTACGGGTTATGCTGAGATGGCTTTCCCCCACCCACTCCCATTTTTCGCTGCCCCCCCCAGGCCTGCTGGAGGCTGCATCGGTAGCCAGGATCTTAGCCCAGATCCAGTCCCTCGACGACAGCACCAGCCGGGACATGCGAGGGGTGGATGTGATCAGCGCCGACGCCGTCTTCCTCCTTTCCACCCGCGAAAACGTCGTCCGGCAAGCACAGGTCTGGCGCCTGGGCTGTGGGGGCCTGCGTGGCATGCGCTGCCCCCGGGAATGCTGAATCCCTTGAACCCTGCGCCCATTGCCGGTGGGCTCTGATTGCGCATTGGTCTGCCCAGCCTTCCTTCTGACCACCCAGCCCCAAGAGCTGACCCTCTCACCCCCACTCCCTCCCTCTGCCTGCCGCCAGACTGCGCTGCGGGAGGGACTGTCCAGCCTGAGCCAGGCGGACGTCGGCTCGGCGCTGCAGGTCTTCTTCAACCTGGGCGGCCTGTCCGGCGCGCTGCGCGCGCACCTGGCCGCCAGCCTGGCGCGCGTGGACGCAGCCAGCACGGCGTGCTTGGACCCTCGCCGCGCGCCCGCGCGCCAGGGCGGCGCCGCGCCGGGCGCGGGCCCCGCCGACCCCGGCGGCGAGGGCCCGTGGGAGGGCCTGGCCGCCGCGCTGGGCATGCTGCGCTCCGAGGCGGTGGCCGCCTGGCACCTGGAGCGCGTGCTGGCGCGCAAGCGGGACGCTGCCAGCGGGCTCCTCTTCGCCGAGGCGCTGCGGGGGGAGGGGACGCCCAGGGAAGGGGATGGGGCGGCGGGGCGGGTGGAGGGGGGGCAGGGGCGGGGCGAGCCAAATGAGGAGGCAGCCGGCTCCAGCACCACCAAATCTGAGGCCCCCGATTTTGGCCCTTCGCCCGTGCGCGACTTCTGGGAGGGCGCGCTGCCGGCGCTGGCGGCGCGGTTCGAGGCGGCGGCCGCCAGCGCCGCGCCGTCACGTACGGCGGCGGGCGCCCTGCGCGACGCGCTGACGGGGTCCTACCCGCGCCTGGCGGCGCTGCTGGAGGAAACCGCGGCGGCGGTGGCGCGTGACACACGCGCGCGCGACGCGCCGGCCTCGCCGCCGCCCGGCGCCGTGGCGCGGCTGCTGGACTGCGCGGCCCGAGCGCGCGAGGGCCTACCTCGCCGGCGCGGCCGCGCGCTTGGGCGAGGCGGTGGCGGCCGCGCTGCCGGGCGGGCAGTCGCGCCGCCCCCCGCGCAGGCCGACCTCCAGCGCCTCGTTGCGCGCGTGCATGAGGAGCTCAAGGCCGCAGCGGCCGGCGGGCCCGCGCTGGCGGCGGCCGCAGCGGCGCGCGTGTCGGCCGCGCTG
>NW_011934403.1:145275-175502 GCF_000733215.1 Auxenochlorella protothecoides
TGTGCAGCGCGCTGGGAGAGGTGCCGCGCTGCCTGGCCGCAGCGCTGGCCTGGCTGCCGGAGCCCGCACGCCCGCACCTCAGGTAGAGGATGTTGGGGATGGGGGGGTTGGTTGGAGAAAGAGAAAGAGGAGGGGGAGCTGAGGGTATGCCTCGTCATCGCGCCGGCATGGTTCTCAGGGGCCACCCCGTGTCGACCGGCCAGGCACCTTGATCTGTTGCCCTCTCATGCCCCTGCATCCCCCGAATCCACCACTCGTAACACAACCCGAGCCTCTCTAGGTCCGCGCTGGACCAGCTGGCGGCCGTGTCCCTGGAGCTGGTGCTGCCCACGCTGAGCGCGCTGAGCGACCACCTGGAGGAGGGCGTGCTGGCGCTGCACGCGCACGGCGCATGGCGCGCCGAGGCGGCCGATGTGGTGGAGACATCGGAGCCCATGCGGCGCCTGCTGCAGCGCGTCGCACACGCCAGGTGGGTCCTGGCTGGATGTTTCTGGAAGGGGAGGAGTGCTGTAGGGGTTTGGGGGGAGGGCCGGGGAGGGGTGCCTGTGGATGCTTCCACCTGGCGCCCAGCCAAAGGTGGGCAGCAGGCTGCCTGGGTGTACGTCCTGCATGGCAACGGCGCTGGGCCCCATGCAGAGCATGGAAACACCCCCAAGCAAGCTCATCCATGCACGCCGCCGCGCAGGCAGGAGTACCTGTCGCGCTTCCCGGCGTCCACGCTGCTGCCGCCCGCCGCCTCCGCGGCAGGCAACCTCCAGGGATCCGCCCCGACACCCACCGTCCCGCGCGCGCTGGCACAGCGCCTGGCCGCCCGCCTGCTCTCCGTGTATGTGCGCCACGCGTCCCTGCTGCGCCCGGTGAGCCACGCGGGGGCGCTGCAGCTGGCCAAGGACGCGGGGGAGCTGGAGGCGGCGGCCGCGCAGCAGCTGGCGCCCCTGGACGCCCTGCAGGCGCCGGTCGGCCGCCTCCGCGCCTTCCGAAGGGCCCTGTTCATGGACGCGGCGGCGCTGGGCGCGGGTGCGGCGGCGGCGGCGGCTGGCGGTGGGAAAGGTGTCGCAGGAGGCAAGGCCGCGGGGCCCCAGGCCGGGGAGCTGCCACCCTCGGTCGTCCTGCACCTCTTGTTCTCCAGGGCGCCGGCCGCCGTCGCCTCGCCCCACGCACGCCAGGGCCTCACTCCTGCCCAGGCGAGGAAAACGGAATGGTGGATGAGCGTGTCGCACAGGGCGCGCAAGACTGGAGTTTGGAGGCTGCTTCTATCCACAGTGCTTCTCCTTCCATGTGACATACTGGCCAGCGTGGCCATCCAGGCAGGCTCCCACTCCATCACCGTCTCTGAATGCCATTTCTTTCCCCCAAACAACTCTGCAGTATTCCCTGTGGCTGGACGACCACTCGGAGGCGGAGGCGCTGGCGTTCATCGCCGCGGCCGTGATGGCCGGCGAGGCGGCGCTGAAGCAGCGGGGGCAGGGCGAGGATGCCACGCTCGCGGCCATGCGCATGGTGCTGCAAGCGCACGCGCCGCCGACAGGGGCCTGAGGAGGGCAGCCGGGATGACTGATTGCTCCAGTTGTTAGGTAATCCGACCCCCGGCTTTGGTCTGGAAGTGTGGCTGTCGCTTACATGGAAGGCGTCATGCACTTGACAAGTTTGTGTATGTGTCTTTGGGAGGATCAAAGTGTCCATAGACAGAGGGTGGAGGTTCTCAGAGATCGAGCGTCGTGGAACCTGCAGGAATCATACCACATGAAAATTATTGCCAGGTATGGCACAGTGCCTTGATGGCAAGGCGCCCTTATTGGAAGAGGGATAGGGTGGGGTGGGAACTAACCCAACATCAGGTAATGTAAGTCAACGCGTTCAGACGTTTCGTGGTTTGAATCGGAGAGCAGGAGAGGTGTATAGTTGTGTGGTCAGTGAGCCGTCGATCAATGGCTACCTCCTGTCGAAGTCCTACACCCCGAGGGCCAGATACTCCCTCAAGCACTGCTGCAGCACGTGGAAGGAATCATATACTTCCGCCAGGCACAACCCCATGTCATTCGTGTGGCCGTCCCGTGCCAGCCTGTCGAGGGCAGAGAAGCGTGCGGCCAGGGCAGGGGCGCCCAGGCTCGCACTGCTACCCTTCATTTGGTGGGCCAGGGCTGCAGCCGCCTCCCCATCGTGGGACATGACTGCCTCCTGCAGGCTCATGAGCTTCTTGCGGCTGTCATTCAGGAACAGATCGATAATGCCCCGCACGAAACCAGGGTCGCTGGGGTCCTGCATGGGGCCGCTCGATCGGAATGTTGACTTGGGCATGTCCGGCATGGTCAGGGGAGCATGTCATAACAATATTCTTGAAGCACAAAGACTTAAGTCCCACCTGCAGGGAGAGCAATTCGCGGAACTGGTCGTTCAGGATGCCGGCGGTAATGGCCCGTGTGAGGAATTCTTCGAGGCCCTCAGTCATGCAGGCGCAACGCAGCGTGCAGTGATTAGGGCAAACTGGCGCATGAAGCTGGGTAGGAAAATTGCCTCGGGTCTACACTGAACGATGTTGGGAGATCGTGCTTATAAGGAAGGGACGGCACGTGCTGCCATAATCCACGTCGTTCCCTCCACCGGAGTCTTAACCCATACTGCACAGCAGTTCCTAGGGAACTGCCGGCGATGGGACCGGCTGCATCTATGATTCATGGCCGTCAGCCATCTTTCGATCATAGATGTGCACTATTCACCCCACAGGTGGAGCTAGGAAGTGGCGGGACATTTCCAGCATCGCAGGGAAAGGGAAGGTGTTAAGTCTGCTGCTGAGGGATAGACGCATCTGTGCAATGTGAAGCTTATAAAGGAGTCCTGCATAGCGGATAATCACGCCCGCACGACACACCGCCCACCCCCCTTGGCCAGAATCACACCACGGACCACCAGCTGTCTCCCCGCCAAACAATATCCCGCAGTAGGCTGGGCAACGCACCACGTCACTGCCGCTGAATGGCAGGGTGTCGCCCTCTGGTCTCCACAGTCGGAGATAGCCCCCGCCCATGGCAAAGCGCGCCGCATCCGCTCCCATCTTGAGAGGGGAGGCAGCAAAAGGCGGCAGACTGCTTCAGCAGGCAAATGAGGGCCAAAATTAACCTTGCATCTGGTGTGGATCCCATGTTTCTCAGCTACCAGCTCAGCAATCAGGCAGGCAGAGCGTGTGGGGGGCGGGAGTCCCTTCAGACGGGCAAAAGAGAGGAGGGGACCGCCCCTCCTCTGGCACCCCTCCTTGTGTCGCTTGCGGCCTCGACGGGGGTCCGCCCCGGGCACGACCAACAGTTGCAGGCAGTGCTCCATCTACCTTTCACTCTATACTTTACGATTTTAATGTTATTTAGACACAACAATGTGCCGCGTGCGGCCCGTTCGCACCCCGACGGGACATTCCATGTCCCTGTAAAGTTCGAGAATCTATCAACTAAACGAGGGGATCTCGCAAGGCGAACAAGCACTTGAAGTCACAGGAAAAGCTTTTTCAGCAATGCTTGAGGGGTAACATGTCATTTGAAGTGCGAGTTGTGACTTGTCCCAGGGGGGCGATAATGTGGTGAAAGAACGGTACTCAGCAGCGGTGTGCCCTCTTGCTGTGCCGTGGCAGACTAATCGAGGTTCATGCTGTTTTGTTATGGTGTTGTGAATGTCAGACAAACCTTCAAGGACCCTTGGTATCTGTGCAACAGGAGATCCTCAGTGAGTGCTGAAACCCTGATATTTGCCAGAAGTGGTCTCTTCTCTTCAGCATCTGAACCTCCCAAGTTTGTAGGACTCGACATTCTCAGTTGAGCCCTAATGCAAAGACTGTTTGGTTCCCATGGACGAACTTTGCTGAAACTGAGTCCTGAAAGACAGTGAGGCACCACTCGTGGTGATTCCTCTGCAGCTATCTCCAGCTCATGACTGAAATGGATGCTGGCCCCTCACATGTTGCCTAGCACTTGGAAATGCATAAGCCCGCGTGGCACTTGACTGTGAAGCCACAGACAGGCCCAGACCGACATCCTGTGTATCCTTGGCAATCACTTCGGCGTGGAATCTGTGCGTCTGCGCTCTCTGGCCAGAGCATATCAAGGGTAGGGCACCAGACCTGTCGCAATGACACGCCAGTGACGCTGGGAGGAGCGGGGGCTCGGGGACACTGACTTATATGCATGCGTTGCTCTGACCCGCCTCTATGGGCCCTTTCTTTGAATTGTAACAGATTACCACGTGCAATCATGCCAGCATTCATGCGAGGGACACTGAACAGCGAAGGGAGCACATACGGCAGAGAAGGGTTTGTGTGCACATTTGGGGCAACAGGGCAAGGAGTGAGTGTACAGTACTGGAAAAGGGCATCCTGTATCGCCCGCGGTTCCCAACAAAAACATGGTAGACTGAGCATCGCAGGCTGGAGTACTTCATCCTGCAAGGCGTCAGCAGAGGCAACCCATCAGAGGCACCCATCACGGCACCAACTGCACGGGGCTTACTGTGTCACCCGGCACCGTCGCGCCATTCTTTCCTGCCACCGACAGCTCAATGCGGGTGCCGTCCGCAGAGGCCTTGACCACGATCTTGTCCTCCTCTTGGAAGTCACCGCGCAGGATGCCTGTGGACATGGGAAGGGTTTGGGTTATGTGATCAGGAATGGGAGACAGGCTGGGGGATACTGGGCAGCATGCATAGGGTTTGGTCTCTGGGGATCCATGGAGCACAGGCCTCAGACCTTGGCACCCCAAATGTCAGAGCCTTAGCTCAGCTAAAAATAGTGTATAGGATAGCCAAGTTGTATAACTACTCCTCTACACTCCCACCCTCTAATACCCCCCTCCCGTCCCCTTAACAATCTACTCACCCTTGGCGAGCGCGGTTTCCAGCTCCTGCTGCACCACCCGCTTGACGGGTCGGGCGCCAAAGGCGGGGTCGTAACCACGCTCCACCAGGTAGTCCACCGCGGTGGGCTCCAGGCGCAGGCCCATCTTCTTCTCGGCCAGGCGCTCTGCCACGCGCCGCGCCTGGATCTCCACGATGCTGCGCAGCTGGGAGCGCTGCAGACCCTGGAAGACGATGAACTCGTCGATGCGGTTGATGAACTCGGGGCGGAAGTGGAGGCGGACCTGCTTGGTCACCGCGTCCTTGATGTCCGCCGGGTCGCGCTCCATGGACTCTAGGATGGTGGCCGACCCGATGTTGCTGGTCATGATGATCACCGTGTTTTTGAAGTTGACCACGCGACCCTGTGGCAGCGATTGCAAGACGGAACTGGTTACATGAGGTTGGAGGATGTTGCAGTAAATAAGGTGTGGCATGGGAGAGGAGGCTCGCGTTGCCCGCCCAGGACCTGGCTGGCAAGTTGCGTGCTTGAACGGCAGCATCGACTCCAGGTATCATTCATGCTCCCTGGCACCCCTGGATCTTTGCCACAAAACCAAGCATCCAATCAAACCTCCCTGGACACCCCACGCCAGGCTGCCCACCTGCGAGTCGGTGACCCGGCCGTCATCCAGGATCTGGAGCAGGATGTTGAAGACGTCGGCGTGGGCTTTCTCCACCTCGTCGAAGAGCACCACAGCATAAGGCCGGCGGCGCACCACCTCGGTCAGTTGCCTTTGTGTGGGTGGGAGGAAAATAGGAAGGTCTGGAGGATGTTTGGGAGGCAGTGCTGAAGCCCCCACATGCACCTTCAGTGAGATGATTCTGAGGACCCCCCTCCCCACACAAGCACACCTCCTCCACCCGACTCACCCGCCCTCCTCATAGCCGATGTAGCCTGGCGGCGCCCCGATCAGCCGGCTGACCGAGTGCTTCTCCATGTACTCGCTCATGTCCAAGCGCACCAGTGCGGCCTCGGTGCTGAACATCTCCTCCGCCAGCGCCTTCGCCAGCTCGGTCTTGCCCACACCCGTGGGCCCCAGAAACATGAAGGAGGCGATGGGGCGCGCGGGGTCGGACAGCCCCGCCCGGCTGCGCTGGATGGCGTCGGCCACGGCGGACACCGCCTCGTCCTGGCCCACCACGCGGCGGTGCAGGGCCTCGTCCAGATGCAGCAGGCGCTCGCGGTCGGAGGCGACCAGGCGCGCGACGGGGATGCCCGTCCACCGCCCCACGATGTCGGCGATGTCCGACTCGGTGACCTCGGTGTGCACCATGCGGTGGGCGGTGTCGGAGGAGGCCAGCGCGTCCTCCGCCGCCGCCAGCGTCTTCTGCAGCTCCATCAGCGTGCCGTACTTGAGCTCCGCGGCGCGGTTCAGGTCGTAGTCGCGCTCCGCCTGCTGGATCTCGATGTTGATGCGGTCAATCTCCTCCTTCACCGACTGCACCTTGGTCATCTCGTCCCGCTCCCGTTCCCAGGCGCTGGACAGCGCCGCCTGCTGCTCCTTTAGCGTGCCCAGCTGCGCGTCCAGGGACGCCAGCCGCGCCGCCGCGCCCTTGTCGCTGGGCGCCGCCTTGTTCAGGGACAGTCGCTCCATCTCCAGCTGGAGCACCTGTTGTGGGAAGGAGGAGGGAGGGTGTGTGTGTGTGTTACTTGTGTACAAGTGGGTGGCAAGCTGCCTGGGGGACAGGTCATGACTGACTTTGTACGACGGGGGACATTGGAATGAGAGACAGGGTCTGGAAGGCTCCTGGAGGGCTTGCTGCAGGGTGCGGCCAGTGCCAGGAGCACCTCCAGGGCTCGAGCAGGCAGCAGATCTTAGCCTTCCCCCCCCGAAACACCCACCCACCTTGCGGTCCACCTCATCCAGCGCCGAGGGCTTGGAGGTGATCTCCATCTTCAGCTTGGCGGCGGCCTCGTCCACCAGGTCGATGGCCTTGTCTGGCAGGAAGCGGTCGGCGATGTAGCGGTCGGAGAGCACCGCCGCCTCCACCAGCGCGGAGTCGGAGATCTTGACGGCGTGGTGCAGCTCGTAGCGCTCGCGCAGGCCGCGCAGGATGGAGATGGTGTCGGCCACGGAGGGCTGATCCACATACACCTGCTGGAAGCGGCGCTCCAGCGCCGCGTCCTTCTCGATGTTCTCGCGGTACTCGTCCAGCGTGGTGGCGCCAATGCAGCGCAGCTCCCCCCGCGCCAGCAGCGGCTTGAGCAGGTTGCCCGCGTCCATGGACCCCTCGCCCTTCCCCGCACCCACGATGGTGTGGATCTCGTCGATGAAGAGCACCACCGCGCCCTGGGAGTCCTGCACCTCCTTGATCACAGCCTTGAGCCGCTCCTCAAACTCGCCGCGGAACTTCGCGCCCGCGATCAGCGCGCCCACGTCCAGCGAGATCAGGCTGCGCCCCTGCAGGCTGGCCGGCACGTCCCCCGCCACGATGCGTTGGGCCAGGCCCTCCGCCACCGCGGTCTTGCCCACGCCCGGCTCCCCGATCAGCACCGGGTTGTTCTTGGTGCGGCGCGACAGGATCTGGATGGCGCGCCGGATCTCGTCGTCCCGCCCGATCACCGGGTCCAGCTTCCCATCGCGCGCCGCCTGGGTCAGGTCCCGCCCGTACCGCGCCAGGGCCTCATACTTGCCCTCCGGGTCCTGGTCGGTCACGGTGCGCCCGCCGCGCACCTCCTGCACCACCTCCTCCAGCCGGGCGGGGGTCAGCCCCGCGTCACGCAGGGCGGGGCCGCAGAAGCGCGAGTCCTCCGCCAGCGCCAGCAGCAGCGCCTCCACGCTCACGTACTGGTCGCCCCAGCGCGACTTCAGCTCCTGCGCGCGCCCCACCGCGCCCTCCAGCGACCGCCCCAGCACCTGCTCGCTGGTGCCGGAGACGCGGGGCTGGCGGCGCAGGAAGGCGTCGGCCGACTCCAGCAGGCGCCCAGGCTGCAGCCCCGCCTTGCTGACGATGCGCCGCGCCAGCCCGCTGGGCTGCTCCAGCAGGGCCTTGAAGAGGTGCTCCGCCTCCACGATTTGCTGGTTGTAGGAGCGCGCGACCTCGGGCGCCGACACGATGGCCTCCCACGCCTTCTCCGTGAAGTCGGTTTGGGAGATGCGCTTGCCGCCGCCGCCGGACGCCGCATGCGCGGCCATGGACCGCCGGGGTGGGGACGCGAGGCGCGAGGGGAGGAAGGGCGCGGCCAGGCGGGGTGCGGAGGAGAGGGAGGCCAGGCTGGAGAGACCCGCGGGCGCGGTGGTCACGCCAGAGGCGGCGGGGGAGGCCCTGAGGGCGGACAGGGGTCCGCTGCCGACACCCGCCCTCGATGAGCGGGGAAGTGGGGCATGGAGAGTCGCGGAGGCCCGCCAGGCAGTGCGCAGGGCGCGCACGGTCGATAATCGAACTGTTCCGGGGTGGAGTGGGGGGTGTGAGCGGGAGGGGCGGAGACATGCGAGCGATTGACGGCGTGCATGGACTGAGGGGGGCTCTACCATCGCCACTCACCCAGTGTGTTCATCTGAATGCCATGCACGTCCATAACAGGGCTGGGGAGTGCGGAATGTAGGGTCCTTTCTGGACCAGTCGACCTCGGTGCACCTTGCAAGCCAATGCCAAGTCCGAGTGTGATGGTACGATCCAAGTGTTGCAAGAGAACGAAGAATGCTGAACGAATATTGAGTCTGGAATGTGCTGCAGGGGGCCTTCGGCGGGGCGCATGGCGATGATGGGGTTTCTCGAGCGATCTCGCACCTTCCGGAAGAAGGGCGGTGGGTCCCCTTGCACCAGATCCGTGCGTCGTGGGTTCTGAGGATCTCCCTCTCATCGACATCTTGCGATACATTTCCGTCTCCGACACCTGAGGGCCACGGCGAACCAGTGAGAATACATCATCATACATGCAGTAGGTGTACTGCTATGTGGCAGCCTCATTGCTGGGAGCCAGGATGGGCTCAGCAACCAGCACATCCTCGATGACGGGGAAGACCACCTTGCCCTTCAGTCGGTCCTGCATCCAGAGCATGAGCTTGAGCAGGACTGGGAGCTGGGACTCCGCCTCCTGCAGTGGGGCAGCGGGGGAATGAGCTTGGAGGGGGGCAGTCGCGGTGGTGATCTGGACGAGACGAACGCTGCTGTGCGCCGCAGGAATCGATTGCAAGCCGCTCGGACCTCCACCTCTGCCCAGCGATCCCACCTCCAGCTGGGTGCGCAGGATGCAGGGGTTGACCTCGTCGGCCGTCTTCTGTCGCTGTGCGACGTCCATCAGGTCTGCCAGCGGACTGGTGCTCACATCATCGAAGATGAGCAGTGCCATGGTCCGCTCTGCGGACAGGGAAGGGAGCTATGGTACTGCAAGAACCCCACTGCCGGCTCAGCAGGCATCCAAGGGACATGAAACAGCCAGTCTGTCTACGAACAGGCATCGGCGAGGTTAATTTTGTATGATGCGCAGATGACACCCCTCCCTCCAAACATTATCGGAATTCAGCAGGCCCAGTCCCTCCAGATCAGGTCCGCAGATCCTCCGCACCCACCCAGTTCGAGGAGCAGGTTGGGGTTGTTCTCGCTGCGTGGTGCCAGGTACTCCTGCGCGTAGTCCAGGGCCGCCTCCGTCCTCCCCGCCCGGATCAGCTCTATGACCTGCTGCTGCTGGAGGTGGAAGAGCAGGCCAGACTGCTCCTCCAGGATCTGTGGGCCGGTGGGACCGTGGAATTTCCGGAAGATGCGGAAGTTGGGGACAGGTACGAGCCAGGGAGACTGCGCAGCATGGGCCCTGGTCGCTGGTTCTCTGCATTGCACCATCAGGAATACCTGGGGGTGGGCATCATTCAGGAGCTCCATGGCCAGCTGGATGTCCCCATCCTGGATGGCCTTTCGTATCTGTGTCCTCTCTATTGCCGAAGACACGTTGGCACTGGTCGTCGTGCCTGTCTCCCGGCCGAAGGCAACAGCAGCCTCATAGTAGCCCTGAGGTGGTGGGGGGTGGGGGGGTGAGGGACAAGCCAGTCAGAGTCTGCACAGACACCCGGGGAGGCAGGATGCCACCCCGAAACCCTCTGTCCCCACCTCCGTAACCAGGTAGTCCATCACGAAGTTGTTCATGCTGGTTTGCGAGGTTGAAGTGCTGCCCAGGATCGCGCGCCATTCCTTCTCGCTCACAGTCTTCTTGCCCAGCAACTGCAGGAGGCGCTCTGAGCGATTGCCACAGGTCAACAGTGCATTGGATCACTTCATAACACAAATCTCACCTCTGAAGAGCGCATTTCCGTGGGGACGGCCCCCCTGTGAGGCCTTACAAGAGGTGGACCCCTGTGACGACGGAGACGTACAGAGCCCACTTCGCTGCTACAGGGGCGTTCAAGGGGGCAAGCCAGTCGATTCAACGGTGTATGACTTCTGCAGGCCTCAGAGAGTGGTTGTTGCTTTGCTTTTATACCTGGTGATCGCGCTGAGGTTTGGTGTCGGCATCCGGTCACTAAAGGTGACCAATATTACGTAACCGGGCTCGTCCGTTCCCGGGAAAATCGGCCGAGTTCAAGGTAGCTTCGAAGCATCTACCTGCCGATGTCGTTCGTTTCATGCGAAGGGCGCCAGGCCGGACTCCTTCTCATCAACTCTCCCTGACTCTGCTGTGAAGCCAGCCCTTGAACCGCCACCCGACAGCCCGACACATTACGACTGCGGGACCCCCACCCTGGTGACGCCAGGCGTCCCACACAGGACGCCCCGGTTCTCCGCGTCGTCGGCCAGGGCCCTTGCAGTGCATGGTGGGGTCGGCAGCCACCCGAGTACCACATTTTCACCCCGGGACACCCACCTCGGTCCTGGACTCCTAGTCGGCCCGCTCGCCTTGCGATGTCGGCCGCAGAGGCCCTGCAAGGGCTCAAAGTGCCAACAGAGTTGCATGCCGTACCGCCCCGTCCCCTCGAGGTGTGTGCTCAGTGGGGGTGGCGAACCGCACCGCGGATGCCGTCGATGTTTGGGTCCGAGGCTGCGATGCCGCTGCACGGCCAGGGAGGGCCATGGCCCCGGCATGCACCCGTTCACATGTCAGGACTCATGAAGGGGGGGCACATGTGTGGTGGGTGCACGGCTCTGCGAAAGCCTCTGCCCTCCCCCATGCCACCCGCCCGCCCACTCCTCCACCCATCCGCAGGAGTATGTCCGGGCGCGCATGGGCCAGTTTGGGAGCGTGCTGGCCTCCCGGCTGAACCCCACGCTCAGCGAGCTTACCGTGCAGCGCGTGACGGCCGAGGTGCTCAACTCCCTGCCCCCCCCCGACTACTCCGGCGCTGCCCTGGAGACCAAGGAGTTCCAGCTCGTCTTCCGCCACGACTGCCTGTGAGCGGGCGGGCGGGCTGGTAGCGGTGTATATGAACAGGTCCATTTCCACCGCCGTTCGTCGTCGCCATCGTCGTGATGCTGAGGCGCTCCAACCCAAACAGTACACCATCATTCCTCTTCCCCCCACCGCCTGACACTGCACTACCCCCTTCCCCACCTCCTCCTCTCCCCCCCCCCCCCGCCCCCAGGAGTCTGGGGTGCCTGGACGCGCAGTGCGTGCTGTGCGAGCACAACCCGCACCGCCGTTGCAGCGTGAACTTCTCCAACAAGTACCTCGTGAATGATGTGCTGAAGGCCAAGTGCGACGCGCCCATCCGGGTGGAGGTGATCGACCGCCACACGGGCCTGCCCGTGGGCGAGGAGGCGGGGGACCTGGTGCTGGAGATGTGCATCCTGGACGGCAACCAGTACGACGCCAAGTGCGTGGACGCGGGGGAAGAGCGCGGCGACGACCTGGAGGCCTGCGCGCTGCTGCTGAACAACAAGGCGCAGCCGCTGCTGCTGGCGGGGGCCGGGGGCAGCCACTCCGCCTCCTCGCGGGTGCTGGTGCCGCTGACGCGCGGCGCGGCGGTGCTCCCTGACCTCCACGTCTCCGACTCCAGCGAGGCGATGCTGAGCGGGCGCAAGCCGCCCTTCCGCCTGCTGGTGCGTGCGTCTGGGGGCGTGGTGCCCGGCGTGGTGGTCCGCCACGCGGTCAGCGAGGGCTTCGTGGTGGCCACGCGCCGCACGCGCACGGCGGGCAAGGTGGAGATCCCCAACGTGGACGACCACGTGTCCAAGCTGGAGCACATGGGCAAGGAGACGGTGAAGAAGCTGCAGGATGTGCGCGGGTCGGGGCACGCGGCGGGCATCGACATCGCCGTCCCCGACAATGCCATCAACAAGGTGGGCGAGTTCCGGCGCCTGGCCCTGCTGGCGGAGGCGGACGGGCACCTGCGGCAGAAGCTGCAGCAGGTGCTCAAGCTGAGTAAGGAGAAGTGGGAGGAGGCGCGCGACCACGCCATGAAGGCGGTGGTGGCCGACAACCGCATGCGCATCTGGTACGCGGACAAGGCCAACATGGAGGTGGGCCTGCTCTTCACCTGCCGCCTGGGCAACGTGGACCTGGACCGGCCCGTGGGCCTGCTGACCAAGAAGGCGCAGGACGGCGCGCAGACCACCATGGATGCGACGCTCATGGCGCAGCAGACGCCCAGCCAGCGCGACCAGGTGCGCGCGCTGCAGCCTGCCGCCGTGGCCGCCTGGTGGCAGGGCGGGCACCCGGGCTGGGCCATCTACCCCGTGGACAGCGAGCAGTTCCTGGCCACGGGCGCGCTGGACTCCGTGGCCCTGCCACCCACCGACCACATCGTGGCGCCCACGCTGCCTGGCGGTGGCGCCGCCGGCGGCGCCGCGCCGGGTGGCCCGGGCGGCGGCTACCCGCCCCTGGGGCCGGGGTACCTGCCCGGCAACGAGGCGCTGCTGCGCGCCATGTCGCCCTACATGCCCGCGGGGGCCGGCGGGACGCCCGGCGCGCTGCCGGGGCCGGGCTACCCCATGCACCTGGCCTCCACGACGGCGCTGGCGGCAGGCAGCCCGCGCGACGCGGAGCGCAGCGCGTTTGCCGCCGCCGCCGGCGCCGCGCACGAGCTGCGCAGCCGCGACGCGTCGCCGCACCGCCCCGGCGGCGAGCAGCCGACGGGCAGCGGCGGCTCGGCCGGCGGCGGCGGCGGCGGCACGGGCCCCTCGCCCTTCGGCCTCCTCCTGTCGCAGCAGCACGGGGGGGAGCGGTCGGAGGGCCCGCATCACACGCCCTCCTTCTCCTTTGCCAACCTCCAGGGCCTGTTCGGGGGCGACCTGTCCAAGATCCCGGGCCTGGCCACGGGCCTGTCCCTCGGCCAGTTCCCCTCCATCCCCAACGGCATGATGAGCGGCGAGCTGGAGCAGCTGCTGGCCCAGCACGGCGGCGGCGACGCGCTGTTCGGCTCGGGGCGCGCGCCCTCGCTGGGCGGCATGAGCAAGCTGGAGAGCCTGGACCTGCCAGACCACCCGGGCTCCTCCTCTGTCGCCACCACCGCAGCCGACCGGGTGGGGGCATCGCTGTCCTCGGCCTCGCGTGGCGGCATGCCACCCAAGGTGAGTGTCCAGGGTGCTGGCGGAGGAGGATGTTTGTGAACGAGGCGCGGGGTGTCCAGTTGGGGGCCCAGCAGGGATGATGGGGATGGACGAGGTTGTCTGCCGGTGGTCCAGACATTTCCTCAGTGTCACGGCATAAAACCCCCCCCTCCCTTGCTCGAGCAATCCCCTGCACCCCCTCCACCAGGCGGGCGTGCACGCCACGCGGCGCAACAGCGGGCTGGAGAACATGACCTCCATCGAGCAGGCACTGGCGGACGTCAACGGACAGAGCGGCGCGCACGCGGTGATGGAGGCGGCCGCCCAGGAGTTTGTGCGGCAGCAGCTGACGGGGCACAAGCGACAGAGCAGCAGGCCCCTGCCTTGACATGGTACCAGATTCCTGGGACCCAACGGAAACTTACTGACCCCCCTATCAATTTTCCAATCACACCCTCTTACACCACGCATGCACTCCCAAGAGTGTCCTGTTGTGAATTGCCCAAGGTGACGAGCGCTGGTGCGCTGAGCAGGGCAGCGGCAGTCTCTCCCGGTGTCGGATCAGTTATGAGGGTGGTTAGGGCCGGCCCGCGATCGACCCCGGCAACAGGAATTTCCGATCGCGAACACCCTCAAGTCCGTGTTGCAGCGAGTCGCAACCACGTCCATGCCGGAGACCCCTGCCCACCCCGCCACACAGACGCATGGATACAGCATGTTATCTGCATCCAACATGCCGTTGGGACGCCCGTTCGTCGCGGCGTCCCGCTCCTGGCCGGGTCCCAGGCGCCTAGCGATCTCCAGGCACGCCCGGCGCGTTGGGCTCGAGCGCCTGCGCCCCCCTTCCCCCCTCCGAGAGCCCGCTCGCTTCTGTCCCCGCGCCAACTCGTCCAGTACTCCCTCCCCAGGGGGCTACGGCGGCCCCGGCAGTCGGTGGGTGACCACCACCCCACCCGAGCCCCCCCCCAAGCCCCCCACCGAGGTCCCTGCCGCCAGCACCCCCTTCGAGCTGCGCCCCTACCACTACGCCACCTTCCTGTGCCTGCTGGTGGGCGGCCTGCTCTTCCTCACCGTCCTGCTGTACGCCACCAGCGACGGGCTGGGCTTCCGCGGCGCCACGGTCAAGGTGATCAAGCGCTTCCTGAAGACCGTGGCGCTGCGCCAGGTGCTGGGCATCCTGGGCGCCATGACCTTCGTCCAGTACGGCCTGTCCCCGCTGCTCAAGTCGCTGCGCGGCGCCATGGACGCTCAGGGCCCCTGGGAGAAGTCGGCTGAGCACTACATCCTGCGCGAGCTGCACAAGCCCCTCAACTTCCTGTTCATCGTGGCGGCCTTTGCCACGCTGGCCGAGAACTTCCTGCCCCAGCTCATCGCCATCCCCAAGAGCGTGCTGCAGACCATGGTGCGCAGCACGCTCAGCCTCACCCTGGTCCTCTCCATCGCGCGTGTGGCGCTGAACATCAAGGCCCGCGGAATGCGTGAGGCCCTCTGGCTGCTGGAGCTCAAGGCGGAGACCACGCGCCAGCGCCGCATGGAGGCCATTGACAAGCTGGTCTCCCTGCTCATCTATGTGGTTGCCGCCGTGTTCTCGCTCCAGGCTCTGGGCCTGGACGTCAACTCCGTGCTGGCCATCGGCGGCGTGGGAGGCCTGGCAGTGGGTCTGGCGGGGCGGGAGATCCTGGAGAACCTCTTCACGGGCCTCATCATCCTCTCCAGCAACCCTTTTGAGGTGGGGTTGTGGCGTACTCGTCGTATGGGGGTGTTGGAGGAAGCTTTGGTGGGATGGCAGTTCGCCTTAGGGACTCTCTGCTGCCATCAGCTCGTCCTCCCTGCCTGGACCTTGGCCCTCGGATCCTACTCCAGCTGCCGTGTTGAAGGGGCCCCTTCGCAGTCCCCCCCCACCCCCAACCCCCAACCCAACCCCCAAACAAGAAGAGGATAATACCTCCAACCCATGTCACCCCCCTGCAGGTGGGCGAGGAGGTACTGTTCCGCCCCACCTCTGGCCAGGTGGTGGAGGGCATCGTGGTGGACGTGGGCTGGTACCGCACCACCATCCGCTCCTTCGAGCGCGAAATCTACACCATCCCCAACTCCGTCTTCTCGCGCACCGTGGTCCTCAACGTCACGCGCAAGGTCAAGGAGTGGCGCTTCTACGAGTTCCTGGGCATCCGGGTGGAGGACACGCGCCGCGTGGAGGCTGTGGTCAACGACATGCGCAAGATCCTGCGACAGGTGGGCGCGGGAGTGGGTCGGCGGGTGGGAGGGAGTGGGTCGGCGGGTGGGAGGGAGTGGGTCGGCGGGTGGGAGGGAGTGGGTCGGCGGGTGGGAGGGAGTGGGTCGACGGGTGGGAGGGAGAGTGTCGGCGGGTGGGAGGGAGAGTGTTGGCGGGTGGGAGGGAGAGTGTCGTCGGGTGGGGGAGAGTCCAGGGACTGGGCTTGGACGGCATCTGGCTGGTGGGGGCCGAGGGGCGGTGTGCATGGAGTCTGACCACACCCCAAACCCCCTCCATCCCGCAGGACACGCGCGTGATCCAGCGGCTGCACCGCCGCGTGTTCCTGGACAAGATCACTCGGGACCAGGCCACGATCTACACCTCCTTCTACGTGGAGGCCCTGAACCGTGACTCCTTCATGGCCAGTGAGTTTCGCGCTGTGCTTTGTTAGCTGGTCATCTTGGAGGGAAGGGTGGCCGCTGAGGGGCCATGGAGATCCGGGTTCCTGGGGGGCCCAGGCAACGCACACACCTCACGAGTGTGCCTGCTCGCCCCTTGACATTCGACCCCTCACCACACCATGATGACCTCCTGCCGCAGTCAAGCAGGACCTGCTCCTCGCGTTCCGCGACTGTGTGGAGAGGAACGGGGCTACCATGGCGCTGAACCGGCTGCAGCTGGAGATGCTGCCCGGCGGGTCTGGCAGCGGCAACGAGCTGGCCGCGCTGTCGCTGCAGGCGCCGACGGCGCCGACCGTGGACGCCACGCGCCTGCCTGCTCTGGCAGACGGTACGTCCGACGGGTCGGGGGACGACGACGAGAGCGAAACCTACCTGGACGCACGGGAGCCGTGCCGAGAGGGCGAGAGCGGGGAGGGAGGTGAGGGCGAGGATGCCGCCGCCTCCTCCAACATCGTCCCCGCCGCCTCGGGCGGCGTGGCGGGGCCGGGGCCGGCGCCCCACGACGCCCCCAGCGGCCCCGCGCCGCCCGCACAATCGCAGCCCAGGGTCATGGCGGCGGCCGTGGGCTCCGCATCGGCCTCCCTCTCCGCCACGGCCGCGGTGTTCACGCAGCCGGGGGTCCAACGCCGGATCAGCGGCGGCCTGGCAGACGCCGGGGATGCTGCGGCGCAGGCCCCAGGCGGCGTGTGAGCCTTGTTCGGCACGTAGATTATTGGGGGGGGGGGGGTCCCCGTCGCGGCGGTCTGCCACCCCGCGAGGGTGTTGCCCGTGTGCATCGGCACTCGACCACATTGTGTGCTCCTCTCTGACCCTCACCCCCCACACACGCATTGTATAACCCTCACCTGCACACCCATTGCCCCTGCCCCCGCATTGGCGGGCAGCCTTGGATCCAATTTTTTGAGAGCCACTCCCGCACCTGACGTCACACCTGACCTGACATGTAACAGAGAAGACAGGAGACACTGCCGGCGTAGAGTACAGGGGCACCACAAGAGGGTTTTCAGCAAGGATGTCGGGGTGAGCGTCGGGGAGTGAGCGGTGATGGTGGAGGATGTGGCAGAATGTCAACAGATGGGAGAGTTTCGCCTGGCATCTCAGGGGCCCGCGCTCTGCATGACCGGCCCCACTCATCGACCCACGCCTCAGTCGAAGCTCCACACGGAGTCGATGAGGTCCTGCAGCGGGGCAATGCGCCCCGCATGCTTGGCCGGCGGGCTGGCCTGCGGCGCCGCGGCCCAGGTCGCGGCAGCCCCGACCTCGGCGCCCTCGCTGGGCCTGGCGGAGGACGACGCCGTGGCCGCCTGCGAGGCGGCCTCGCCCGACCCATATGTCTGGCCGTGGACGCTGCGCTCGCTGCCGGCGGCGGCGGCGGGATTCTGCCGGTGACCCGCCGCCGCACCCGGCTTGGGCGGACCGGCCCCGGCGGGCGCCACCAGCTGGTACCCCGTCAGCCCCGTTAGCGCCGCCATGGCCTTGGCCTGGGCGGCGGAGGCCACCCAGGCAGCCTGCTGGCCGAAGACGCTGGTCAGCCAGCCCTGACTGGCGGCCACCGTCTGGTCGAAGACCTCGCGGTGGGCCGCCATGTACGGCTCGACGTAGCTGCCCCACACGTAGTCAGTGCCCTTCAGACCTGCGGTGCGTATGAGGGGGGTGCGAGCTGAGGAGTGTCTGCCATGACCGACATGGGTTGCCCCGGGGTGCTCCATGCCAGCCCCTGCTAGGGTCAGCCCTGTAACATCCCCCCCACCTCTGATAATCCACACAACCCCGCATGCTTGCCTGGGTACCACAGGAACACCACGAAAACAAGCTTCATCTCGTTGTAGAAAGGGAACCAGAACAGGAAGATGTCGACGATGGGCATGGCGGCAGACAGACATCCCATTATGCACCTGGGCCAGGGAGGGATGATGGAGGGGGTTTTGGCATGGACGGATTCCTGCGCCCATCGAACGGAGCACCTGGGGGAAGCTCAGGGCCCCAGCGCAATGCGCGAGACCCACGACGCACCAGAATTTGCACCATAGCACCATTCGCTCGGCATTAAGCTCCTGCAAGGCTATGTAGCAGGAGTAGGCTGGGTAGAGGTAGCCCACCACGCTCCTGGGTCATGGAAACGGGAGACGCGTTTGGGAGGGCGACGGTGTCTCGGCACGACCCCGATGCACCCACAAGCTTCAGGGTCCAGGGCATCGTTGGACGGAGGGCTTGATCACACATCGGGCGCAGCAGATCAAGCCTCCTGCGTACTCACATTACGAGCCTCGCGACAAACGTGCCGAGGAACATGCTTGCACGCTTGGCGGATCACGCTGCCGGCCTCCTCGCCATGCGAGCTTGGTAATCCACGATCTTTGAGTGGGATGACAGATTCTCACATGCGCGACCGAAGCACAAGAAGGGCGAAGTTGGCAAGGACGATGTATCGCTTGCGCCCTGCGGGTGCGGTGACATGATACTGCCTGCATCCTGGGGTTCTTCATTATGGGGTCCAACCCTCGGCATTGAGGCGCAGGATGTCTTGCATGATCACACGGCAAGATATTAAGGATAGAAAGGGTTTGTCATCCAAACCGGCATATTGACGCCAGGTTGGGATAACGGCAAAGAAGGGAGGCGGTCAGCATGCCAAGGTCACGGGAACTAGTCGGGGGAGTTTCTGGCCGGGCCTCTCTCAGTCTCCGCGCACATACACTCTGGGCCCTGCTGAGGCGCACCCTGTCTGGCGGTCTGCACGGGAGTCATGGGGTCTGGGCCGCCTCCATCGCGGCCTGCTCCGCCACCAGCTGGGTCAGGCTAGGGAAGATGCGCTGCTTCTTGGCGCTGCGCGCAGCCTCCGCGGCCATGTTGGGGTGGCGCTCCCCGGTCAGCGGCCATCGCGGCTTCACGTCCTCCCAGTCCCGCTCCACCACGGGGGCCGGGGGCGGCGCGGCCAGCGTCGCCGCCCCCGCCGCCACCGCCTCCTGCGCCGCCCAGGCCACCATCACGCCGTTGTCGGCGCAGAGGGCGGGGGGTGGAGCCACCAGCTCCAGCCCGGCGCGGGCCGCCACATCGGAAAGCGCGGCGCGCACGGCGGCGTTGGCCGCCACACCCCCTGACACCACCAAGTGGCGAACGCCGGGGTCGGAGGCCGCCGCCCATTGCGCCGCGCGCGCCGTGCGATCGGCTAGGTGCCGGACGGCCGCCCGCTGGAAGCCTGCCGCCAGGTCGTCCTGGACCTGCATGGCCGTGTGAGCGCGGGGTGGGTGGGTGAGGCTGGTAGAGCGTCTGAAGGGGCGTGCAGAGAGAGCTGGAGAGTGTTTCCATCATTGCAACGCTGGCGGGCTGGGGAGAGACGACCGGTGGTTTGAACCATCCAGTGGATGGTGCTGCACACGTCATGATACCCATGTACGCAGGACGACAAAGTCGTCCTGCCCGGTGCACACCCGAATGCTTATCCCCCCACACATTAACACAAACATTCCAGCTCCAAGCCCCCACCTTCCCACGGAGCGGCTGGCCCTCGGCGGGGAGGTGGCGACCGGCGGCCACCCTCACCGCCGTCTTCAGGCCGGCAAAGGAGAAGTTGCAGTTGGCCTGGCGGGCCATGGGGACGGTGAAGGGGAAGGCAGCGGGGTCCCCCCGCGCCGCCGCCGCCTCCACGGCCGCGCCGCCGCTGGGCAGCAGCGGCAGGCCCAGCATGCGCGCCACCTTGTCGTAGGCCTCGCCCGCGGCATCGTCCAGGCTGGTGCCCAGCAGCGTGTAGCGCCCCACGCCGTGCACCAAGGTCAAAAGGTTGTGGCCCCCGGACACCAGCGCACAGAGGTAGGGGAATCGCACGCCGGAGCCCATGCGCGCCATGAGCGCATGTGCCTCCATGTGGTGCACCGGGATCAGGGGCAGGCCGTGCGTGGCCGCCAGCTGGCGCGCGGCGCGCACGCCCACCTGCGGGCCGGCGCGGGGTGGTGGTGGTGGTGATGGCGCGTGGGGGGGGTGGGTAGAGCGGGAACGAACAGCCATCTCGTGCTCGACTTCCTTGGCCACAGTGGCTCACGTGCCAGGGGTGTGGGAGGCCGACGGCAGGGTGCGGCGATGGCATCCAACCTTCAGGGACCATGATGACATCACACCAGCCAAAGGCCAGCACGCCTGATGCATGAATGACCCCGACACTATCAGGCCGAGAGAGTCAGTCCTCCCTCGCGCCTGCGCACCTTGAGGCACAGGCTGAGGCCGGGCCCGACGGTGACGGCGACGGCTGCCAAGTCCTGGGGCCGCACCCCGGCCTGATCCAGGGCCTCGGCTATGCATCCCTCCATGGCGGCGGCGTGCGCCTCCTGGGCCAGGTTGGGGACCACTCCGCCCCAGGCCGCGTGGATGGCTGCCTGCCCTGCTAACGAGGCTCCCAAGATACGGCCATCCGGGGAGACGATGCCCACTCCCGTGTCGTCGCAGCTGCTCTCGATGCCCAGAATCAGGCGCGGAAGCGCTGGCGGGGGAGAGGTTGGGGGTGGAGCGCTTCCAGGGGCAGTGATCTGGGGCAGCAGGCGTGGGAGTCGGAGGAAGGGTACCGGCACTGCATGGGGATCCGATAGCCTGTGTGCACCACATGCGAGCGCCCATCGCCACCAAGATCGCCCTTTCCTCTACCTCTAGATGTGCTGTGCACCCGAACATGCGCACGAGATCCATGGCAACGCAGGAAGGGGCGCAGAGGGGTGAACGCTCGGATGCAGACCCCTCGCATCAGGGCAGGCGAGGGAGCCGCACCCAGCTGAAATACCCAGAAATCGTTCGAGGTGCACCTTATGCTAGCATATCGCCAGCCAAATTGTGTAGACGGTGCGGTGTATTCAAGGCCCATCCCCTGTTCCTCCATTACGTGGAGGGCTCCGCAGTACCCAGCAGAGTTTTGATGTCCTATTAAGAACCCTGCCGAGAGGGAGCTCCGACTGTTCTCCCCCACTGCCCCTTGAGACACGGTGCAATTTGACTACTGACATAGCTTGGAATGTACAGGTGTCGCAGGGAAGACAACCCTGCGGGATAGCCAAGGGGAGCGCACGGCTGGAAGGATGTCAGCTCGGGCAAGCCTGTTGGCGGATCTTCGGGAGGCAGAGATCGTTTTGGCAACAAAGCGGCCTCGACGGCCCATCAAAGCCATTGAATTCTTTGGGCAATCCCTACGACAGGTAGGACCCCCTTCACCGGTGTGTGGTGCTGGAGAGGGTGGGTCGGGGATGGTCCCGGCTGCGCGTCCGAAAGGCTCCTCCCTGCACCCAAACTTTGGTTCCGACCTAACACACCGCTACAAAGCGTGACCATGCGTGCATTACATCGGCATAAGGGGCGCATTGTCCGTCCCTGCCTCCCGTCTGTCGTATCGTATTGGACTGCGCATGGTTTGGACATCGAACTGAGGACTAGTTTCCTGTGGTGCTCTTCCCTGGTTCGCCCAGCATCACCTGCGTTAATTGCTGGCCACCTCCCTGGGCTAAATTCTCCAGCTCACAGTCTCTGCCCCACGCTCGCCACCCATCAGCGGTCCTCTCTTCCGCCATGCAGGAGTACAATGCGAATATCGACACACCAGAGGGCCAGGTCGAGTTTCATCGCTTCCTAGTGAATGTGGGTACCGGCGCCCATGGGGTGAGGGTTTAAGGCAGGCATTCATAGCCAGGGAGATTTGTTCTCCCTTGATCCAGCAAGCTCTGGACTTCCCACTCCACGGGCATCACCTATCCATCTCCTAACCAACCCTTCCCTCACGGCCCTCCCCCAATCGCGTGCAGGCTTGGCAGGAGACCCCTCCCCAGAAGCGCGACCTGTACGAGCACGCAGCCGCCAACGACGAGCAGCGCTACCTGCGCGAGCAGCACGACTACAAGGGCTGGCAGCAGCACGCGCTCAACCTCCAGCGCCAGCTGGCGACCGACGGCGGGGGCGTCCGCCCCGGGCTGGACCCCTACTACGCCCGCCTACTTCAGCAGCAGCAGCAGCAGCAGCAGCATTACATGCAGCAGCAGCAGCCGCAGCTTGGACCTTCTAGCCAGGCCAGGGAGTCATCCCTGAGCCCCACCTATATGCAGCAGCAGCAGCAGCAGCAGCTGGGGAGGCAGCAGCAGCAGCAGGGGTACCCCAGCTTCCACGAGCAGCGGGCAGCCCACGTTCAGCTGCATGCCCAGCGACTGGCGGGCACCGGCTCCCCAGACGTCGGGCCGACGGGGCACGGGGCACCTGGGCCAGGGCCGGGCCCAGAGTGGTCTGTGGACTCGCGCGGCAGCCACCCGCAGCAGGGCCAGGGCTGGGCCGGCGGCGCGCCGGGCGCCCAGGCGCACGCCAAGCGCGAGCTGCCCGGCGGCAGCCCCGACCCTGGTGACGCGCTGGCCGCAGGCCCCCCCGCCAAGCGCCCGACGCCGTCGTCGGAGCCGGCACCGGGGACGAATCCCCCGGGGGCCCAGGCCACCGTGGCCGTGACGTGCGGCGCGATGCACGGCCGCCTGCACATCGCCGACCAGCGTGTGGCGTGCGAGTGCCAGGCCTGCGAGTTGAAGCCGGAAGCGGAGCGCCTCATGTCCTGCACCCAGTTCGAGGTGCACGCGGGCGCGGGGTCGGCCAAGAAGTGGAAGACCTCGCTCAAGGTGCCGCCGGGGGCGGAGCCGGAGGTGCGGGCCGGCGGCAACGGCATGCCCATCGGGCGCTGGCTGGACCTGCGCGGGTACGAGGCGGGACGCGCCGGGGCTCGACCCCGGCAGGAGGGGCAGGGCGCGGGCGGCGGCGCCGGGGCCTCCCCGGCCCAGCCCGCGACGGAGCGCCCGGTGCGGGCGGTGCAGCCGCGCCGTGCCGACTCGACCTCGGCCTCCTTCGGGTCGCGGGCGGGGGAGGCCGAGGAGGGCGGGCAGAGCGCGACGGCGGGGCAGTTTGTCAAAGCGGAGAGCGCCGCGCACGGCGGCGCGGCGGCGGCGGCGGCGGCGGCGGCAGGCAGCACGGCCACCAAGCCCAACCCTGCCGCGCAGCTCGCGGCCGCCGCCTGGACGGCGGGGATGAAGCGGCCCCCAGGTTGGAAAGGGGGGAGCCGCAGGGCCTGAGGGGCCGCTGGTTTTTTTGTGTGTATTGGAGGGGAGCGCTTGGGCGGGCAAGGGGCTGTAGGCAAAGTACGGGCGAGGGTAGGTGGTGCTTGGCAGTCCTGTCGTGGAGAAGACTGTTGCCTGCCTCGGACTTGGCAGCCCAACAGCTGTGCTGGGCAGCCAGGCCGGCTGCATGTGTCACTGTCCCGGCTCAACTGTGAACAAGCAACCTTTCCCTGCCGCTGACCGCTCCGACCCCCGCCCCGCACAGGCCGCCCGCCCAAGGACGGCATCTACCGCCCCGAGCGCCTCGCAGCCGCTGCCGCGGCCGCCGCGGCCGCCGCTGCTGCGGCCGCCGTCATACAGCCCAAGGTGGAGGGGCGAGAAGCCCCGGCCTACCAGCCCTGGCTGGACATCCCAGAGGGTGAGGCGGCAGGGTGGAGGTCTGTTGGCCTGATCCTGGCAGGGCGATGGGTGACTGCCTGGTCTGCGGGGTGCTGCCCCTGTCATCAATCACGGGTGTGGCTCGGGTGTCATGTCCCTGCGATCCTGCATTGCCCACCCCAGCATTCTGAGTGCAATACCACGAAGAAATATGCAGCGCCTCCAGCGCGGCGTCCCTCCTCCTTCGGCCTACTCCCCCTTTTCATTCCCCTTCACACACACGCTGACCGTCCCCCCCCCCCCCTCCTCCCTCCGCCGCAGGTCGCTGCCACGTGATCCGGGTACGGTGGGCGGGGGAGCGCTGCGCGGTGTGCGACGCCGATGCTGACACCGACTTTGACCAGCTGGTCTCCTGCGACGGCTGCGGGCTGACCGTGCACCAGAGCTGCTATGGCGTGCCCGAGGCACCCGCCCAGGACGACCTCTGGTTCTGCGCGGCCTGCGAGGCCGGGGACGGGCCCGACCCGGGCCGCGCCGCGCCGCCGCAGTGCTGCCTGTGCCCCGTGGCGGGCGGCGCGCTGCGCCCCGCGGCGGTGGCGCCCGGCCTCTGGGCGCACCTCACGTGCATGCAGTGGATCGGGGAGCTGTCGGTGGGCGACATGGCCAGCATGAGCCCCGTGCTGGGCATCGAGGCCATCCAGCGCGAGCGCTGGGAGCTGACCTGTGGCGTGTGCCGCCAGCGCTGCGGCGCCAAGATCCAGTGCCGCGCCTGCTACGCGGCCTACCACCCGCTCTGCGCGCGCGTGGCGGGGTACAGCATGGAGGTGGTGGAGGCGGGGGCGGGGGAGGGCGTGGCCCTGGTCAGCTACTGCGCACGCCACGCGCCGCCCGCGCCACAGCTGGCCGCGGTCAAGCGCCTGGACGCGGCGGAGGAGCGGGGGGACCTGCCGGACCTGGCGGCGGCGCCGCCGGCGCTCTGGAATGCGCAGCCCTTCGAGCTGGCGCCGCGCTGCGCGCTGCCGCGCTGCGAGGCAGGCGCGGCGCGGTGCCAGGCCGTGCTGCGCTGGCACCGTCAGAGCCACGGCACGGGGACGGGGGTGTCCTCCACCGCCGGGTTCTGGATCCCGGAGGCACCGGCCGCGCCGCCTCCGGGCAAGCCTGGCGAGGGGCCCTGGGCCCCCTCCCCCGCCCGCTCAGCGCAGGCGGGGGAGGGGGGGAGGGCGGGCGCGGCGGCGGGCGGGGCGCGGGGCCGCGCGCCAGCTTCTCGCGTGCAGGGGCCCAGCCCGGACCCCAGGCCCTGGTCCTGGAGCAAGACCCCGACCCCGTGAGCCGGGATGATTACGTTTGGGGTGCAGGGGGGGGGGAGGCGGCAGGGTGGGTGTGAGAGTCAGGGGCACTCTCGAGCGTGGGCGCAAGCGGCCGCCCCTTCATACACGGCAGAACGCCTGGGTTGCAAGGATGCCAGACGAGCCTCAACACCCCGCCATGCTGCTCCCACATGCGACGCCTCTGCCCACCTTTACTTCACTCCAACCTCACACCCAGGTCGAGCTGGTGCCGCTGGAGGAGGGCCTGCTGGAGGAAATCACCTTCACCTGCGGCGGGCGGCACGCGGTGCTGGCCCTCAGATCACAGGTTCGTGTGGGGGAGAGGAAAGGGTGACCAGCACGGGCGTGGCATGGGATGAGGGATGGCGCGGCGGGGCAGGAGGTCCTGGAGCCCACCGGTATCGGAGACGGCGCTGAAGATGTGGCTGGGACCTCCAATCGCATACCCTTGCCCTCACCCGCCCGTAAACCTCCTGCAACCGTACTCGCAGCGTGTGCTGTACAACGGCCAGGAGATGGCGCCCTCGCGCTTTGAGGTCATGTGTGGCAAGCCGGACGCGAAGAAGTGGAAGATGTCCTTCTGGCGCACCGACGCCGACGGCGAGCCCATAGAGGTGAGGGGGCGGCTGATTAAGCCATGCTCCGACGGCAAACCGGCCAAAGTACGCATGCTTGCTCTCCAGACACAATGTCCACTGCTCTCCTCATTCATCAACCCCCTCACACAGTCCATGCACGACTGGCTGTCCCGCTATGGCCTGGATCGCAAGGCGCTGGATGCCCTGGCCCGAAACTTTGCGGCACATGAGGCGTACGAATCCCATGTTGCAGGCACAGGTGGGTGCAGTGGAGGTCGTTGGTGGGGTTGGCAAGGTACAGGTGGGCTACCGTCGTGTGGAGTAGAAGAGGAACTGCACTGCTTGCCAGCAACACGAGGTTGCGCGGTGACCTGCAGCCCTGGGGACGACAGGCCCCCCCGCTTTAACTTGAAGCCTGTCTGCTTATTTGCGTGCGTGCACCCCCACCCCTGCGTGGCTAGAAACTTATCCCCCACCCACGCTGCAGTGGCTCTTGTGCTGGAGGACATCCTGCTGTCCTTGGGAGCATCCCCTTACGATCCCAGTGACGATGATGAGGGATCTGGCGGCAAGGATGAAGCCAGCGGCGATGAGGCTGGCGAGGAGGCGGCGGTCCACGACGAGGCCCAGGGGGAGCAGCCAAGGGCACCAGGGCAGGAGCTTATCAGCGGCGTGGACGAGCCTGTGCCCCCATTAGCCGCCACCCAGCAGTCTGCCGCGGCCGGCGAGGGTGAGGAGCCTGGTGTGAATGATGAAGCGGACGAGGATGAGGAGACGGACGAGGAGGTCACCGAGGCACCGCTGGAGCCGGAGCGGGGTGCGCCGTCAGAGGATCGCCCCGGCGCCCATCACATGGCTGAGAGCGGGGATGATGAGGGCCCTCAGTCGCCAGCGCACGAGGCATCCCCGGCCGCGAGTGCGCAGGAGGGCGAGGACAGCGAGGGTACGCAGCCGTGCTCTCCTGTCTCGGGCCCCGGCACGAGCGCCGGTGCCACCTCCGCCGGCGCGAGGGCATGGGATGCCCTCGGCGAGCGTGGGGCAGGGGAGGAAAGCGCGGGCATGGACGTGACGGTCCAGGGCATCGAGGCGGATGCTTTCCCGGGCGAGCCCCCGGCCGAGGCCAAGCTGGACCCCGGTGCGTGAGCGAGTGGGGGTCTTCAGATGGTGTGGTGCCATGAGACCCAGGAGATAGAGTCAGCTGGTGCAGTGAGGCGGCCGCACCCCGTCTTACCCACCTCACCACACAGCAACCCCTTTGGCACCCCCTTCACACAGGAACCCTGGTCCCATCCGCGCCCGTCATTCTTGCCGGTATGTGGGTGCGGGTTTACTGGCCGGATGACAGGGAGTGGTACCTTGGTCAGGTGGTCGGGGAGGATCCTGCCAACCCAGCTTCTCATCGCGTGCTCTACAAGCTGGACGGAGAGGTGGGTCCTGGGTGATGAGCACACAAGGATAGAGTGTGAGGGGACTGATTGCATGAGCAAAGAGTGCTCGGGCGCACCCGTCCTGTAGCTGTCTTTTGGTGCAGGTGCCGCGGGTAGTCGAGCATTCATGTTCTGGGATTTGCAAGGCGCCGATTGCTCATTCGGAAGCCCGATGCCGACATCAAAGGAACCCCCTCCCTACCTCACTCTCAAAACTCACAGGAGGAGAGCCTGGACCTGCGTGCGGAGGCCGCCGCAGATCGGCTGCAGGTCCTGCCTGGGTCGGAGGAAGCCGCCTGGCCCGCCGCCCACGCAGCCCAGCCCGACGAGCGGCCACAGGCCGGCGGCCTGGCGGGCCCCCCCCGGCCCCACGCCAACCCCGCCGACGCGCCGGAGTCGGTGGAGGTGGTCTGCCGCGGCCTGCAGGGCACCTTCTTCCCGCAGCGCCTGGTGGTCCGGCTGGCCAATGGCACGGAGGTCTCGCCCACCGAGTTCGAGCGCCTGGCGGGGCGCGGCGCGGCCAAGAAGTGGAAGTCCACCATCCGCGTCGACCGCGGCGGCGGCCAGCCGGGCCTGACCGTCCAGGACTGGCTGGTGCGCAACGGGCTGGAGTCGGCGCGGCCGCCGCGGCCCAGCCGCGGCACGCTGGAAACCGTGTCGCGGCGCCAGGCCGCGTCAGCAGGCGCGCGGCAGGGGCCCGGTGCGCCAGGGTCCAGCGGGGGCCCCGCGCGCGACTCCAGCGTGGCGGCCAAGACCGGGCACCGCGAGGGCTGTGCCTGCGTCATCTGCAAGCAGACGCGGCGGGGGGGGGGCACGGCGTCGGCGTCCCCGGCCTCGTCCGCGCCGGCGCGGGCGGGGGCCGCCCGGCGTGGCGCGCGAGGAAGCAGGCCTACCTCCGCGCGCTGCCACACCTGGTCTCCTGCGGCGGGCTCAGCCACAAGGTTGGAGGCGGACTTTGGATCTGGGTTGGGGTGAACATGCAGGAGGTGGGAGCTTGGATGAGGAACCATGGGTCGAAGCTGTTGCAAGGAACGGACTTTTGGAGGCGCCTGGTGCCTAGCCTGCGAGTGGGATGTCTGCGCACCTGGTGCGCCCAGGAAGGTGGCCTCGGCCGGGTTGCACGGCCGAGCACCCTCCCAGGGCGCATCCGTCCCACCATGCCAATGGGCCCTCCCGTCCACGTTCCAGCCAGCTCCAGACGTCGTCCGCCTTGCCCCCTCTCACACTCATTCCTTTGCAGATGCACGAAGTGCCGCTGTCGCGGTGCTGGACGCCCGAGGACTGGGCCGGACACCGCGTGCGGCAGGCGCTGTGGGACCGCAAGGAGGGCAGGGCGCCGGGCGGGGGCGCGGACGTGTTGATCCCGGGCACCACCACGGCCGTCGTGAGCGGCGGCGGGGGGGGGGTGGTCCTGGACGCACCCTCAGCCCCCATCTCGCTGGGCTCCCTTGTGGCCCCGGCGCGCGCCCTGAGCCTGAAGGAGCGCCTGGAGATCTGCGACAGGACCGAGGGTGCACGGCTGGCGTTTGGCAAGGTGGGGACTCTGGTGGGTGCGGCAGCGTGATCTGGAAGGAGGGGCTCCTGTGGGAGGGAATGAGTGGGGCATGGGTGTTGCGAGCGGGAGGGAAAGTGTCAGAGAGGGGGGACGTATGGCTGCCGGTGAGGGGCGGCAGCGGGGACGTAAGCTGCAGGTCACGCACCCAGTCTGTCCCCTCCATATGGAGGCGCGAGACTGCTGTGAACTCCTTCTCACCCAGCCTCCACCCACCCAACACCCCTTCGGCCATGATTACAGTCCGGCATCCATGGCTGGGGCATGTTTGCCAAGGTTCCCATCAAGCAGGACAGCATGGTCATCGAGTACAGGTGAGGGGGTGGTGGTGGAAAGGAGGGAGCGGGGGCGCATGGGATGAGGCCGAGCACTTGTAACTATCGTGCCTCACGACCATCGAGTGCAAACCCATGGCGAGCATGCTCGATTCTCCACATTCGCAGGGGCGACCTCGTGCGCCAGCCCCTGGCAGACCTGAGGGAAGCGCAGTACAGGGCCAACGGCAAGGACTGCTACCTCTTCAATCTGGACGACGCCATTGTCATAGACGCCACCATGTGCGGCAACTGGGCACGCTTCACGGTGAGCGGAGTGGCAACGGGGTTTGGCGGGGGTGGTGGTGATCATGGATAGCGGGGCGGCCTTGGCCGAGTCACGCGAGCGCCGTGCGCTGCGATCCTCGTTCCCATCCCTCCACCCCCACCCCACCCCCCATCCCTGCGCACACAGAATCATTCCTGCAACCCCAGCACCTACACCAAGATCCTGAACATCGACGACCAGCCACGCCTCGTCTTCTTTGCCCGATTTGATATCCAGTTGGGGCAGGAGGTGACGTACAACTACAGGTGCGCCTGGTGGAGCAATGGGCGTGGGCTGGTTTGGAGAGGGGCCAGCACAGAAATCTACGAAGAGAGGAGGGGAAAGAGTGTGATGTCATAGGGTCACTCATGCACCCCTCAATCATCACAAATCACATCCTTTTGTTTGCTCAGGTTCAAGAGGGGGGAGGGCGAGGAGCAGCTGCCCTGCTACTGCGGAGCCCCCAACTGCACCGGATTCCTGAACTGATCCCGGCTCTGCTCATGCCTGTACTGTTGTACAGACACAGCGTTGCATCATGGGAAGACAGCGAGGCAGGGGGGTGGAGAAGGTTTAGGGGAACAAGGAAGGGTGCGGGGGACTCGGTACGGGCCTTCGAGAAGCATTCTTCTGCGCAGGGGTCAAAACATGTCAGCGCCGGCGGCGTGCGGCCGGCGCGGCCTTGGTCACCCCCCCGCCCCGCACGCCGCGCATTGATGCGCGGCTGGCCCCCGCCCGGGGTCCGGCAACGACGGAGCCGACGCGGGCGGGAGAACTTCGCGTGGCGCCGGCTGGGGCCGCCGCCGAGTCCACCTTGGAGCTGGGGCGTGAATTCGCACGGGTGAGAGCCGCGTCCAGCGCAGGACTCGTGCCGGGCTCCTCCGACTCCTTCGCCGGTGGGGGCGGGGTGGCTTGGGCCCCCGGCGGTGCCTCGCCGGCGAGGACGACCGACTCCGGTGCCGCATCCTCTCCAGCGCCAGGCACCAACGCCGCCGGGCTGCTTCCGGGACCCTCCCCGCCGGCTCCGGGGTCCGACGCCTCACCTCCGCCATCCAGCCCACTCGCCAGCCCCTGGCCTGCCCCCTGGCCCCCCGCCTCCGCGCCGGCCCTGCCGTGCAGCTCCTCCAGCGGCACGTACTTGAACTTGGGCGGCAGGCGGCTGTTGGCTGCCGCGGCCTCGCGTGGCGTCATCACGCGCTCGCGGTCGATGCGCAGCGCCGCGGCCGCCCCCGCGTTGCCCGCCGCCGCGTCGCCCGGCGTGGCGATGGCAGCCAGCGAGGGCGGCACGCCCAGCGGCGCGGTCTGCGCGGCGGCCGCGGCGGCCGCCCGGCCGCCCGCGGCGGCGGCCTTGCCGC
>NW_011934403.1:176914-178299 GCF_000733215.1 Auxenochlorella protothecoides
CAGGATGGGGAAGGGCGGGCGCAGGCCCGGCCCTCCCACCCCCGGCGTGGCGCCGCCGGCCATGCCGCCCAGCCTGAGCAGCGCGCCGGGGCTGAGCGCCGACAGGCGCGCCAGCACCTGCGCCTGCTGCGCGTGCAGCGCAGCCCACGCGGCGCCCGCGTCCGCGCCCGGCGGCGGCGCGCCGGGCGGCAGCGTCGCGGCGGCGGGCACCGGTCCCTGCGCAGCCCCCGCGGGCCTCGCGGCCATCGTCCCCGCCGCCTGCGCGCCTGCGGGCCGTGCGCCGGCCATGAGCAGCGCCTGCACCGCCGCGCTCTGCGCCGCGTGGAGCCGGGCCAGGGCGGCCGCCGGGTCGCGCAGGCGCGCGGCGTGCTCGGCGCGCGCCAGCCCCGCCAGCTGCTTCTTCAGGCGCTCGCGCTTCTTGGTCAGGTCCACCAGCATGCGCGCCTGCTCCAGGTTATAGCGCAGCAGGCCTAGGCCGCGCCGCTGCTCCTCGCGCGCCGCCAGCGCCGCCAGCGCCGCGCCGCGCCGCGCCTCCTCGGCCGCCGCGGCCGCCGCCGACTCCAGGCGCGCAGCCCAGGCGCGCTGGTCCTTCTCCTGCTCCCGGGCGCTGTGCACCGCGCAGTAGATGCGGTACTGGGGACGCCCCTGCCCATCCACGCGCGCCGCTGCGGGGGGGGCGGGGCGTTTTGGGCGCGGGGGGAGGATGTGTGGGGACGTGCTCTGGGGATGGACTGCGATGGCAGGCGGGGACGCCGGGGAATCGTGCGATGGAGGCGGGCCCCGCGGTACACCAGTCCCTCTCCAGGCTGTCGCCGGCAGCCCACCCCACGGCGCAGCGACTGCGCCCCTGCGCCCTCGGCACACCGCCCTCCTCTCACCGCCCCTCCACTCCTCCCACCCCAGCTCACTTCCCCCGCATCGCCCGCCTCCGCCCTGATACGAAGAATACCACCCTCACAGCCCCGCACCGAGGTACAGGCCCAGGTTGCGGGCGCAGAGCGGGTGGAAGGCGTAGGCGCAGCCCGAGGCGTTGCAGGTGACCACCGACCCGCTGGCCTGGCCGCAGATGGCGCAGGAGGCGCGGTCCAGCCGCACACCCTCCAGCCCCGCCACCACGCCCTCCTGCGTCAGGTATGTCTCCGGCGTCCACAGCGCGCAGACCGAGTGCACCCAGCGCCCCGCCCCGCCCGCCGCGCGGCGGAAGGCGCCGCAGCGCAGCGGGCACAGCGAGCAGACACCCTCCAGCCGCCACCACGCCCTCCTGCGTCAGGTATGTCTCCGGCGTCCACAGCGCGCAGACCGAGTGCACCCAGCGCCCCGCCCCGCGCCCCGCGCGGCGGAAGGCGCCGCAGCGCAGCGGGCACAGCGCGCAGGCCACGTCGCGC